>NW_026057577.1:21695645-21948666 GCF_023721935.1 Panthera uncia | reverse complement strand
TTTCTTTCTTTCTTTCTTTCTTTCTTTCTTTCTTTCTTTCTTTCTTTTTATGTTTATTTATTTATTTTGAGAGAGATACTGCACATGCAAGCAGTGTAGGGGCAGAGAGAGAGGGGAAGATTGAGAGGGGGGGGGGGAGAATCCCAAACAGACTCCATGCTTCCAGCACGGCATCCAACACGGGGCTCGATCTCATGAACCATGGGATCATGACCTGGGTCAAAATCAAGAGCTCAATGCTTAACTGACTGAGACACTCAGAGGCCCCTAAAACAATCTTTGCTATATATCCAAAAAATCTTGCTAAGTTTTGATCAAAATTGCATTAAACCTGTATATCATTTTGGGGAGAGTTGGTGTCTTTACTATGTTGAATCTTCCAATCCATAAGCACAGTGTGTCTCTCCATTTATTTAGATCTTCTTTGATTTGTTTTATCAGCATTTTGGTTTTCGCATATAAGTGTTATACATGTTTTGTTAGATTTACATGTAGAAATTTAAAAAAAATTAAGTAAGTTTTTTCGATTTTTATCTTGTATCCTGAAACCTTGCTGAACCCAGTATTAGTCATGGGACTTTTCTACACATCTGCACTAAGGACAGTTTTATTTATTTCTTTCTAGCCTATAGGTCTTATATTTCCTTTCCTTGCCTTATTATACTGGCTATAACTTCCAGCACTATGTTGAATAATAGTGGTGAGACTGGACAGTCTTGTCTTGTTCCCAATCTTAGGGGGAAAATGTCCAGTTTCTCATGACTAAGTATAAAGTTATCTATAAGTTTTTTTTGTAGATGCTCTTAATCAAGAGAATAAATTCTTCATAAGAGAACAAGTTGAAAAAGTTACCCTCTATCGCTATATCTCTGAGAGTTTTTAATCGTGAATGGGTATTAAGTTTTACCAAATGTTTTTTCTACATTGGTTAATATGGTTGTGTAGTTTTCTCTTTGGCTTATTAATATGGTGGATTACACTGATGGAGTTTTCATTACTGTATCAGTTTTGAATCCTTGGAATAAATCTCACTAGGTCATGGCATAATTATTATTCATTATTGCTAAATACTACATTGCCAATATTTTGTAAGAGTTTTTGAGTCATTTATAAAGGCTATTGGTCATAGTTTTCTTTGTCTGGTTTTGACGTTTTCATATAAGTATGAACTTTATAAAATGAATTGGAAAGTGTTCCACCTTGTGATCATTAATTTCCTATGTCAATGTGGCTAGTCCACAGCACTCTGGTATTTGGTCAAATATTATCTGAGAAGTTTCAGTGGAAGTGTTTTAAAACTGAGATTAACATTAGGGTGCCTGGGTGGCTCAGTCAGTTGAGTGTCCAACTTCAGCTCAGGTCATGATCTTGCGGTTTGTGAGTTCGAGCCCTGCGTCGGGCTCTGTGCTGACAGTTCAGAGTCTGGAGCCTGCTTCAGATTCTGTGTCTCCCTCTCTCTTTGCCCCTCTCTGCTTGTTCTTTCACTCTTTGGAAAATAAATAAACATTTAAAAAACTGAGATTAACATTTAAATCTATAGACTTTGAGAAAGCAGATTATTCTCCTTAATATGGGTGGTGGGCCTCATTCAAACAGTTAAAGGCCTTAATGAAAGAATATTGACCTTCTTTAAAGGATGTGGAGTTTTGCTAGTAGACTGCCTTTGAACTTTAATTGCAACATTAACTCTTCCTGGGTCTCCTGATTGCCAGCCTACACTGCAGATTTTGGACTTGCCATCCTCTTTAGTCACATAATTGATTTCCTTAGAATAAATCCCTCCATCTACACACACACACACACACACACACACACCCTGTGAGTTCTATTTCTCTGGAGAACTCTGATATATTCCTGTATTCTGGAAGAGATTGCATAAATTGGTATTGATACTTCTTTAAACATTTGATAGAATTTGCTGGTGAACACTTTGGCACTCCTCTGTTTTCTTTCTCTTGCTTTCCTTTGGGTTATTTGAACATTTTTTAGAATTCCATTTTGATTCATCTGTAGGAATTTGAGTATACCTCTTTGCATACTTTTTTAGTGGTCACCCTACATATTACATTATGTATATAACTTAACAAATTCTTTTGTTTGAAGGTGGGAAAGTCTTGCACATTATCAAATGCATTTTAGATGATAGTTCTCTGAATCATGTGTGGATTATTTTCAAAGAGAGAAGTATGAGAGTGCCATTTCATTATTGAACCCATTGTGGGTTCAAAATTCTTTCAAAGAAATTTTATCCATTGTGATTCTCTAAAATTCTTTCGAAGAAGTGAAACAGAATGAAGACTCTCATACTTAAACTGGAAGGAAAGTTGTTTATTTTATAAAGCTTCCATAATACTTTTTTCATTTCAGTAAAACTGAGGTCACCAGGAAGAATGAAAAAGCATCTGTGATGACCTAATATATATAAGACATGTTTTTTCTCAAGTTGTCTCACTTTATGGAAAATTCTAATTAACTTTACTCTGGGGAAAAATTCGACCAAATTCATCTTACAGCAAACCTCACTATTACTAGCGTTGGCTGCGAGTGATATAAAACATGAAGTTTTCTCTTTCCCTATATGTGGGGAAGGGCTAAGAAGTTCAGATTGGCAGTTGCCTGTCCAGTCTTTAGCTATAATACTTAATTATGCATATTCAAGACACATCTGAAAGACCCATAACTTAATCAAACATATAGATGGCAAACTATGGTAGTGCCATTGGCTCGGAATTGGGGGGACTTGTATCTCAATTTGTCCTTTAGTAACCTAGAATTTCTCATTTCATCTAAGGACTTATTACTCCTACAGAATGTTCATTAAAGCAATAGAAAGTTTGTGGGGACTTAAAACTCTTACAGATTTGCCACACATTTTCTTGGGGGAAAAATAACACAAATACTCCAACCTGTTAGCGGTTAACACTAGTACAAAAGAGAACAGGATTTTGGGGGAGGGGGTTCATCCTCTGAAAGGGCTTTCCATCCTTGGTTTGTAATTCAAGTATTTTTTTTCCAATTTTCATTACTAAAGAAAAGAAATTTCAATATAGACACAGGCTTACTTTTTAAATCTAATTCTCTTTTCTTAGTATGTGTTGAGTTCTCCAATTCTTACTAAAAAAGTTAACAGATGGGAATTTGTTTCCTGAAGTTATACATCACTCCAGAGGCCTATTCAATTTCAATATTTGATTAGGTCCCAAGGATCTGTCAATATTCTCTGATGCTTGAAATGGCCCCCACCATTACAGATACCCCCTTCTCTGAGCCTGAGCTCCTGATTCTGACATTTTAGAAGATAACTGCTGTGTTCCAAAATTGTAAAGTGAATAATAAGATGGAAAAATTTTTTTTTTCTTTCTTAGGATATCCGTTTGTTACAGTTCTTAGCAAAAAGCAATCTAGAAAAACAACTGCATGGAATGGGTCTAAGTTTCTATGGTAAAATAGTAGGATTGATTATCCTCCCAGAGGATAATCAGATTAATTTAAATTCTTGGCATCTTTGTGAGGTTGGAGGTAAAGTGAACAAAGGGAACCACATCCCTTCTCCATCTGGAGACTTTCCTGTAAGCTTCTGAATCTGTAATCTAGTTCAGATTGCACATGGCCTGCCTCTCTGAAGGTCGTTCACTCCTGCAAAGGAGCATTCATCCACTCAAGTCCATGGAGGGTTTAAAAAAATACCTCTCACCAATTTCAAATGTATTTAGAAAAGGAACTGTGGCATAGGAAACCCGCCCCTCTCCTGATTTCTTTTTACCAGCCATTTCTTGAACTTATTATTTAACAAACTTAACAGGTACAGCAAATGCCTCTGAAGCAGTAATAAACTCTGTATTTTTCTTTATATAAATTTGGGCTAAATCTACACACCTGATATGACTGATAGAGCATACAACAAGGACAAGTTCATAAAAAGTATGCAGTAAGTGTCTGTTGAGGAAGGGAAAATATACTTTGGATATTAATCTATTAAAAAATGGGAAATTTTGGGGCGCCTGGGTGGCTCAGTGGGTTAAGCGGCCGACTTCGGCTCAGGTCATGATCTCGCGGTCAGTGAGTTCGAGCCCCGCGTCGGGCTCTGTGCTGACAGCTCAGAGCCTGGAGCCTGTTTCAGATTCTGTGTCTCCCTCTCTCTGACCCTTCCCTGTTCATGCTCTGTCTCTCTCTGTCTCAAAAATAAATAAACGTTAAAAAAAATTTTTTTTTAATTTAAAAAAATAAAAAATGGGAAATTTTACCAAAAATGAAATGTGGGGAGAAGATTTTGACAGAGCAGTGGTATTGCTCTGTATCGTCTTCGAAATGGGAGAGGATGGTATGGCAGAGAAAGAGACTTTGTTTTACTATAAAAAACCCCATCTAAATTAGCAGCTGCATTTCTAGTGTTAGAATTTTAGTTCATCTTCGGAGAATCCTTCCTGGATATTAGAAAAATCACAAAAAGGCCCTTTTTAAAAAAAAATTTTTTTTAACGTTTATTTATTTTTGAGACAGAGAGCATGAACAGGGGAGGGTCAGAGAAAGAGGGAGACACAGAATCTGAAACAGGCTCCAGGCTCTGAGCTGTCAGCACAGAGCCCGATGCGGGGCTCGAACACACAGACTGTGAGATCATGACCTGAGCTGAAGTCGGACGCTCAACCGACTGAGCCACCCAGGCGCCCCCCAAAAAGGCCCTTTAATTATAGGAATGTAAAGCCAATACCCAGTCTTCTGTTTTGAGGATCAATTCACTGTATCTATGACTATAGATGTGCAGGCTAAGATATGTAGCATTTTATGAAGTAGTGTATATATTTTTTTAGATTTTTAATGTTTACTTATTTTTGAGAGAGAAACAGAGTGTGAAAAGGCAACGGGCAGAAAGAGAGGGAGGCACAGAATCGTAAGCAGGCTCCAGGCTCTGAGCTGTCAGCATAGAACCTGATGCAGGGCTTGAACCCATGAGCCGTGAGATCATGACCTAAACTGAAGTCTGACGCTTAACCGACTGAGCCACTTAGGTGCCCCTGTAAAGTAGTGTACATTGAGAACATTTCCTCCTCAGGTATAGAAAGTTATAAGCCTGTCGGTATCCCACAGAGAGCGTTATTTAAGCTTGAATAACTCAGGTTCTAGGACATACGGTTGGAGTCCTTGGAGTCAGACCACACCTTGTAGGTGGATGGAGTTATGTCCAGAAGAAGAATATTGCCACCATTAATCATCCTGGGATTCCAAATGAACAGCTTTGGGTTGGGTGAAGTGGTGACCTGCTCCTCTCCCTGAGGAAGGAACAGAATGTCTGTAGTAAAATGCCAACAGTGGTAGCAAAGCTGATGTCCACCACTTGGAAAGAACATAGCAAGAACTTGAACTAACTGTGTGGTATTTTGCACCATGTTTTGGTTATTCCCAATCATTTAATGAAGTTTTGTTAAATACCCCAGCCTAATATATTTGTTTGTGTTTTGGAGAGTTGAGGAAGGTGCTTCTCTTTGCGGCCTGAGCTCAACCCAGTACCAGTGGAGGCCTGGGGGCAGGAGGCAGGCAGTCATAACATGGCAGGGGGTGACAGCCGTTCTCTGAAGCAACAGAGGTTCAGGGTGAGGATGACAGACTGAGGTGCTGAGAATGGTGGAATCTTCATAAATTGTTAGGGGAGCAGAGCTCAATGGAATGTTGAATCCAGCAGGAATTTTTAGATAGATATATGGAGGCTTTGTGATTTGAATTTTTAATGGGGACTTTTAATAGTATGGCTCATGTGAATCTCAGTCTGCAAACTCATGTCTGGACTAGTTCCTTTTCTTCCTTTTCTATAAATTATTGGAATGTTGACTCTAAGTCCTTAACCCACTAGGGAGGCAGGAAGTTTAACCTCAGTCATTTTACTATTTTTTTTAATGTTTATTTATTTTTGAGACCAAGAGTGGGGAAGGGGCAGAGAGAGAGGCAGATACAGAATCTGAAGCAGCCTCCAGGCTCTAAACTGTGAACACAGAGCCTGTGGTTGAACTCACGAACCACGAGATCATGACCTGAGCCAAAGTCAGATGCTTAACCGACTGAGCCACCCAGGTGCCCCCCAACCTCAGTCATTTTGAATCTTCCATTTCCCTGGCCCTATGCCAGGATTCTTGGTTCTGAGATCATTCTCTGTCACCTGATGATATGAGTTCCCTGTCTTCCCAGTCAGCTTGGTCTCCTCAGGTCTACTGCTTGGTCATATCCAAGACACACACTGGTATGGGCACTTAGCAGGGCCTAGCATCCTGGGCCTTCAGAACCCAACCTCCTTGGTCCTTCTGAGATTCTGTTACTTCCCTAAAGCAATGTCCCAGAGCAGGGTCAGGCTCCTGCTGCTGCTGAGACACACATAACTCTCTTGTTCTCCTTTCAGCAGTGACAAGAACTGCCTTCCCTGTCTCCCAACTTCCTGTCAGAGGCAAATTTTCATTCTTTCCTCAGTGGGCTTAGTCTTTGGTAAGAAAAATCTAGAAAGGAAGTATCTCAAGGTCAGCTTCTCCTTATATTCTGTTCCTTTTACACAGAGCTTCTGGGTCCTAGGCAAGTTCACACAGAGCAAGCTACCTTTCTATTGTGGGAATAAAATAGATCCATACTTGGAGAAAAATGTATTAATAATCTGAAAAGGCTTTCTGCTACAGGACAAGAAAAGACATATAAGCCTATATTTTTAGCCATAGTCTAGTGAGATTTGAGGACTCTTGGGTGCATACACACACACACACACACACACACACAGACACACACACACACACACATATACATATACATACACATATATATATACACTGTATGTGTGTATGTGTGTGTGTGTGTATACACATTTTTTATGAAGCTAAGTTGAGAATGAATCTGTGTAAAAGCATTAGTACTCTGATCACAAAGAATACTCCAACTGGAGTGAGAAAATCAGACTCAAGCCTCGTTCTGAAACTTACTAGCTATATGACTTGGAGTATTTATTTAAATTTACTTTATTTTTATTATAAAGTCTCAGATATTTAGGCTTGCTGGCCATAGGTCTCTATCATAACTACTCAACTTTGCCACTATAGCAGAAAAATAACCAAAACAATATCTAAATGAATGAACATGACTGTTTTCTAGTAAAATTTATGGACAGCAAAAATTGAATATCATAGAATTTTTGTTCCACAAATCTTACTCTTTGATTTTTTGTTGTTGTTCAATCATTGAAAAATACAAAAACTATTCTGAACTCACTGGCCCTGCTAACAAAGGTGGGAAACTATATTAGGCATGCTGACTTCTGTTGTGGACTCTAAGATTGTAATTCTAAAGTCTAGAGTTCTGTTTCCCACTTGTAAATGAGAAACCCATAACTCACAGGGTTGTCAGGATAAACAGAAGCATAATTTTTTACTTTGATTTATAAATTTAAGGCATAATTGCTAAATATGTTAAATGTGCTGAGGAGACCTAAAGCCTACCTTTTTGTCTAAGTAGGAGACAAAAGCAGGTAGAGCTACAACGAATAATCTTTGCTCATGTCACTGAACTGATTTTCTTTCTTTCTCCATGTACCATAGAATCCATGCCAGTGAGTTGAAGGGTGAATTTTGTTGTTTTAAAGAGTAGGCTGTCTAGGGGCACCTGGGTGGCTCAGTTGGTTAAGTGTCCACCTCTTGATTTCGGCTCAGGTCATGATCTCACAGTTTGTGAGTTTGAGCCCTGCATTGGGCTCTACACTGACACCACTGAACCTGCTTAGGATTCTCTCTCTCTTCCTCTCTCTCTATGTCTGTCTGTCTGTCTCTCTCTCAAAATGAAATAAACTTTAAAGAAAAAAAGCAAGTAGACTGTCTATGTGTGGGATTCCTTCCTTTAGAAAATTTCAGTTCTGATAATCATTTACCTACTTACTTGTGTTGGTGGTGTGGACAAGATGACTTTTTACCATCAGTATTTCCTTTATCTACACAGCACACACATCAAAACAGAAAGATTCAGAAACTGTCTTGACCTCATGAGGAAAATGCAGTGGACTCTGGGTTAGTTACTTTCTTTAGGTCTTTGTTGTGTTGTCTCTGTTATGCAGAGGAGAACAAGCCTTAACACTGAATGTGGATATAAAATACTTTGAATGTATATATTAGATTATAAATCAAAAGATCAAGATGCTGTAATTTTTGGTGGCAACCACAAATTACAAAATTCACCTGGTATACACACTGTATTTTGGGTAGGAATTCTAAACCCATTTACTTATAGGCCAGGTAGGTAAGATAAAGATGTTAAGCAGCCTTAAGGTATGTGACAACTAGAAATGGTGAAGCCTAGTGGAATCTGTAGAAGGCAGCCTCATCTTCTTAAAAGCATTTACTTTAAAAGAAAGAAAGAGGGACACTTGGGTGGCTCAGTCAGTTAAGCATCTGACTCTTGATCTCAGCTCAGGTCTTGATGTCATGCCCTGCATTGGGCTCCATGTTGTGTGTGAAGCCTAATTAAAAAAAAAAAAAAATGGAAGGAAGGGAGGAAGGAAAGAAGGAAGGAAGAGAGAGAGAAAGAGAAAGAAAAAGAAAGAAAGGAAGAAAGAAAAAGAGAAACAAAGGAAGGAAGGAAGGGGGAGGGAGAGAGAGAAAGAAGGAAAGAAAATGAGCAAACAAAACTCAAAACCCTGTTCTGGCTAAACCCAGTAAGTAGGTCGGTTGAATACAGACAGCTTTTTGACTCTTTGTGTGGAATAAACCTGAGAAACAAGGTACCTGTAGAAAATTCTTTTTCCTATAAATGGAAATGAAGACTGGCCTGGGAAAGAGGTATAGATGGTGAATGTGTTTGTTTCTGTAACTACACAGAGATGGTGAGTGTTGGGAAAGTTCTACGGTCCTGGGGGCCACAGGTCTTTGTTTTGACATCACCTAGTTGTAAATTTGAGATTATTTAGCTACAACCTACCTCATGAAGATTAAATAAAATCATCCTTTTGAAAATACTTTAACTATAAATTGTAATGTAAATGTTAGGTATACTCCTATACACATAATGGATGGCTAGTAAATGCAGATCCCTAACAAGACAGTAGGGCTTCCACTGTTTGTGGTTTCTTTCATACCAATTTGATTTAAATAGCAGCTAGGTGTTAAGACATACCTTGTTATTATAAGATCAACACTTTTGTTAATAGCTTTTTTCCTTTTCTTTCTTTTTTTTTAAGTTTATTTTGAGAGAGAGAGTGTGTGCACATGTGCACACTCATGGGTGAGTGAGCAAAGGAGGGGCAGAGAGAGAGAGAGAGAGAGGGAGGGAACGAGGGAGGGAGGGAGAGAAAATCCCAAATAGGCTCCGGACTGTCAGTGCGGAGCCCCACCAGGGGCTGATCCCATGAGATCAAGAGTCTGACACTCAACTAACTCAACTACCCAGGCACCCCAGATTGTTTTCTTTTAACAAGAACTCACTGTTACCATTGTTTGGACCCCATGTGACAAAGAGTTAGTGCTAGGATAAGTCTTCCCTCTCCTATTCTATCATCCTTTGCCTATGCTAGCATCATACTGTGGAAAAGGTGATACCAGCTAATAAACTCTTGGTGAGACTTATTTGTGACATTTAGGAAAAGGGATTTAGGAGTTATTAGATAATATGTCATGTGATTTTCCCATCCAGGAATAAAGAATTGGGTGTTTTGGGATTTGAGTCCCAAAGGTCCTTCTTGGTTAAACAAAAAGCAAATGAATATAAACCTTATAGGTGAAAATGATCAGACAATTAAATGTCGTTTTGCTGCAGGTTCATGTTCCTTCTTGGTTAAACAAAAAGCAAATGAATATAAACCTTATAGGTGAAAATGATCAGACAATTAAGTGTCATTTTGCTGCAGGTTCATGTTGGGAATGTATAGAGGATCTGACCCCAGATGTTCATTTTCTTTGGGAAGCTGGGAATAAGAACTGTTTTTGGTTTTGTTTTGTTTTACCATAAAAGTTCTCATTTCATTAGGTAAGGAAAATGTCATGGCCAGCCCTATCTTTGGCTGTGAACTTTATCCCAGTGTGCTAGTGCTTTTATTTTAAAAAGGTTATTTCCTACTTGAACTTGATTCTCCCCTGTTAAGCAAAAAGGTCTCTTGTGTCTGGGAAATCTTACTAAAAGATGTTTTTGTCCTAGCAGGGGAAATTGTTCATAAAGATTTACTCTTTACAATTTCCTTTTCCCTTTTTTTTTCCCTCTAATTTTTTCAAATTTTAAGAGTCACACTTAGTCAATCTCAGGCGGTTGATTTACCAAGTCCTTTAAAAATAGTTTTCTTATATCTTTTGGGATAGTTTTGTCCCTGCATCCCTATACTTGATAATTGCCAATAAATATTAATTTGACTTAATCCTGCAACATTCATCAACACTTCTCTACTTGCTGCATTAAACCAAAAATTCTTTGCTTCAGTGTAATGTAGAAGAAAATGATTGCATTTGGGGATAAGCAGGGAAGAGTGTAGGAGACAATGAAAACTTGATTCAATTCATTCTTTGCCAGAAATACATTTAGGCAGAAAGCATCATCATTTCTTTGCTTTTGCTGAACTTCATTGAATCCAAGGGTCCCGCCTTCACATTTCTGGGCTGGTTTCTCCAATGGCTTGCCCTCTTGATAGTCCTTAACAAGTCCTTTGCTGTAACTGCAGCTGGCCATGAAAGTATTTGGGAGCACACCCACATAATAATGACACTAAATTATGAAAGCCAACATTTATTTAAATTAGACATGCCACACATTCAGTTGTACTTTCTCTCTGAGAAAAGTTAATGACTGGTGGAAAAAAGAACTAAAACTATGCATACATTTCCATGAATGTCTTTAGAATGTTAGGGAATGGCTTGAGTTACTTGTTAAATGTTTTAATTTTTTTGAAATCTAGAAAATTACTTTTTCAAGCAGGTATGTTACCTGATGATTCACCGCATTTCCATTTAGGAATAAGGTCCTCAGCATGCTACTTGTCTCATGATATTTACACCAGATATTTGAAAGATTATCAGGCTATTTCAGCAACTTAGCATGTTTGTAAGCAAATAGACTTTGCTCCAGTGTAGGGGTATAATCTGATATTTAGTTCATCTGAACCAGGGGTTGGCTATTTGGAGGAATGGCAGAAAATGGAAATGAACTCTGAGGGCATACACTGGTGTAAATATCCAGCTAAGAATATGAATTTTTTACTTAGGAATGCCTCAGAGGCCAGCAATACCCCATCTTAAACACCCCTTCCCCCAGCCATCCCCATACCACCCCATAAAATTTGGATATTTAAAGAATCCTTGTTACTAAGATGTCACTAGTAGAAATTAGTCTTTTAATCTTTGGGTGGAATCTTCTCCCCACTTTGGATTTGGAGATCCCCTGGATCTGAATCTAGGTAACCCAGATCAGCTTCTTGAAAGGATGGTTTTGCCAGGGAATGGGAGCCTTGATGCTTTCTTCTTCATTGACTTGTCTTAGATATTTAGAGGGGACAGACTCAATTAATTATTAACAGCAGTTCCAGTTCCATCTATTATTTTACCTCCACTATCAGTCTGCTTTCATACTGATGGCTAGCCAGGGCATTAGCCATGGGAAATTGACCTAGACGTTAATATCTGCCTATCTGGGATGTGATGGGATTTTCTTTTCTCTCTTTCCATATTTTCCTTCTATGTTACACCCCCACCCCACCCCCCATATCCCTTGGGATTAAGACAATCTCTGGTAAAATAAAGAGATGGAAACTTGATTATGATAACAGATCAAAATTATGGAATTAGTGGTTTGCCTTCGAGATAGTCCACTCTTTAGAAACTGAAAGGTTTAAAGCTTTCTTACAGAAATACACAGTGAGGACTTGCCAACTGTCAGCCATGTTGTAAAAAACAATGGGCAAAACCTCAAGGCTGGAAAAGAGAGACCTAGTCAGGGCCAGATACATAGATCAAAGAGATCTTGGGGTGGAGGAGATGAAAAGGAGAAGGGAGAAGAGAAAAGGGATTTCTGAAATGAATTCGGTAAGGGCTGAAGAACACTCCCTGGAAAAGGTTCTTTTGGGACCATGGAAAAGTGCCTTGAGTCACTTTTTGGGGGAGGTGTGTATTCATGATCTGGGAGTTGTAAATTGCTTTTATTTCTGATCATGGAGTGCACCTGTACATACTTGCTGACCTTGCATGTGAAACTCTGAGATTATATACAAATATAGGAAGATTCTAGCTTTGTATGAATCTATGGGTTTTTTTTTTTTGGTTTTTTTTTTTTTTTTTTTTTTTGCAGTGAACATCTAGAGTCAATATCATAAAGCTCTTAGGAGCCCAAACTCAATTACTTCCTTTTTCTTTTTTTGAAGTCACGTTTGGAATCTTTGTTTTGTTGATAGTCAGATCCATAATTAGATTATGGGCTGGTTGCATTTGGTAAGAGACTCCTCCCACTGGTTTGCAAGGAAAAATCTCCTTCCGGGATTACCAAAGACTGGAAATATGAGTTTTTAGTGATTACTCATGTTCAATAAATTTGAGGACTTTTACTAAAGCAGTGATAATCAGGTTTACTCTGTGTTCGCCCACATTCCCTCTTCCATTTCATAACTCCCTTACATTTGAGGAGACTCTTGTGTGTCTATAAACTCTTGGATGATAAAGATGGTGATTCTCATATTTGCTATGATATTTCTAACATCTGTTGTTGTCTCTTGTAGATAGAAGGGTTTCAGGGAGTATTTGTTGAACTGGTTGAATTAAATCAAGAAATAGTGATATAGTCAGATTCATGGGAGAGCTGGAGCTATTTGTCTGAATCATACAGTTCCAGAACAGTAAGAATTAAGTACCAAAATCTTCCCCAAAGTTAGTGCCTAGCTGCTCCTTTTGTGTGGGAAAGTTTATTTGAGGGGGCTGCATAAAAGAGGAATATGATTTGATTTCTTGTAGCCCGTTAATTATAGGGTAGCTTTCCTTTGCCCATCCTCTATTTTTCCTGACATGATTTTGTACTGTCCACACCTCCTTGTTATGATGATCACAGAGGAGTATATTTTGCTTTGGTCTTAGTTTTGATCCAACAGGAAAAATCAGTCTTGTCTCTTTTCCCAAGGAGTTGTCCCAGGACAATTTTCCCAAAGGACCACAGTACTGATTCATCCATTCTTTATTTATTTTTATTGCTTTGATTTTATGGCATTTCTACTCTTGCTAAATGTTAATAAATTACATGCCATGAAGAAATATATTCTAGAGGACATGAAAAAACAGACCTCATGGCTGTTTACTCTCTTGGCAATGATTCCACTCTTCATTACCCTAACATTCCCCAGTTTCCCAGTTGCAAGCTTGCCTTCCATGACAGTTTCTGTTCACGATGAGCCACTTACAGATACAGGATTGGTGGTACCTTGCAGTGTGACAAACCTCTGGTAAGAAAATGATACTATGTTCTTTAGCCATCTCTCTACTTGTGTGTTTTTCTCTCTCCCACAGTTATCTGGGATGTCTAAAAATGTAGTATTCCACAACTATGTGGGTTACCTGACTGCTAATGTCTGAAGGGGAAACATTCAGGCATTGGTTCTGAAAAGTTCCCTTTGTTTTCCAATAGGCACATTATAGGATACATTCAAACCCATCATCTTGAAGTTGAGTTCGACAATGATGAGACTAGCTGGGTTCTGGACTTCCCACACGTGACCCTTAATAAACATTTATTATTTTCTTATTGGGAATCCTTACATATCCTCATGAGAGACCACAGGGGTGACATTATTGTTAAAGAAAATTGGGGCTTCTTGTAAACATTGTGGAGACTCGTCAACTTCTTGGAAAGGATGGGATCCCCGCTCAGCTTCCAGCTGCTGAATCTTCCTTTCCTTCTCCTCTAAAACTTCTTCCAGCTGGGTGATCTTTTCAGTCTGAAGGGAAACCTGCATTGACAACTCCATAATCAGGTTAATTTTTTGATCACCTTCTTCCACAGGCGGGAGACCGCCACAGGACTCTTCCCGAGGGTTGTCTTCTAAAGCAAACAAGAAAAAGAAAATCTGAGCAGTTTTAATTGGATTTCCCAGAACTCAAAGACAGGGAAGATGGAAAAGCTTTATTTCTCACGTTCTTAAAAGGGAACACAGATGTTGCGTCATCTGGTCAGATAGACCGAGAATGGAATCTGGGTCCGGTGAGGGAAAAGATTCTGGGTGCTCATGAAAAAAGAACTTGGAAACCTCTAGAGAGGGAGGAGAATCAGTCTTTGCCAACTCTTTTTTGTACACATTTAACTTTTAATTAACCATGGGAATGAAGCGTCCTTGAAAATCAAATCTGTAAACAACAGCATCCCAAGTTTCATGGTATCCTTTTGCCTAAGAATCTTTCACAAGAGTGACAATCAAGTAGAAATGGACTTTAAATTGAATTTTAACTCAAATAGGAAAAAAAGTTGTCCTTGCCCCTTCTGGGGGAAGTGATGAAAAAAGACATGTTACTTAACCCAAGTCAGCTTGAAAGTTGGCAGAGGTACAATTTGAGGGGATCTAGGAAAATTTTTAGCCTAATATCTTCCATAGAGATTCAGTCTCTCTCTATCTCTTCTCTCTCTCTCTCTCTCTCTCTCTCTTTCTCTCTTTCTTTCTTTCTCTTTAGGTCTGAAGGGTTTATAGCATTTCTTTCATAAAATCTCAAATATCCCCTGTATATAAAAGTTTATGCTTTATAATTTCTGACCCTTCAGATAAGGATAAAAGCCTGAATAAGGAGAGAGAGAGGCTTCAACAAAGAGATAAAATATTAGTGGCTGATAGCAGGGAATCCTTACAAAAAAATTCTGGTAGACCATCACAAAATTTACCTGCTGAAAGAAGCAGGTAAATCCTATTAGACTTAAGCAAGACCACCCTCCTTACCACTCTCACCCAGAGAGTGGGATTTCCACCATAAAATCATTTCTCTGAGTTATATAGAGGGAAGACATCAACTATAAAAAGGGATGTCAACAACTTGGGTATCACCGTAGGAATACTCGAACTAATGGTGTATGAATTAATGGTATTGACGGTTAATTAGTATAATTAAAGGTCCAGCATTTACTCAGTCCTCAGTGTAAACCAACCGCACAGCTGCACCCGAAGGCAACATAACTGCCAGTCCAGGATACAAATGCCTGCTACTATTGTATACCTGTACACCTGCTAAAGATAGGGCACCTGTGCTGTGATTTTCCATGTAGGTGGGGAATCACCCCCTTCTCAGCAAATAAAACTAATTTGCAGGGTTTTTTTTTTGTAATTTTCCCAAATGATCATGAGACAAAAGCTTGAGCATGGAATTACACAGTGGGCAGGATAGTTTTGGCCTCACAAAAGTGATAAGAGGAAAGATGAGATGTTTTCTGCTCTTAGAAATTGTTATTAGCAATATACTACATTTCAAGATTCCATGGAGATGTTTTTGTTCTGAATATTTGAACTTTTACCATAATATTGATGGAGATGGTAGTTGATGTACCTTTCTCTAAAAGCAATGAAAAATATCTCCATGTCTCAAAGGAGCATTTAGTTTGTTGCCTCTGCAATAGGCTTGTGCTTTTAGGCCCAGGAGAGTTAGTCCACTTGGCAGGAGGCCTTCATTATCTGCTGTTACACCAGGGCCTCACCTTTTGTTTCATCTGACCAGAGCTCTGCTGTCCGATACGGTAGTCACTAGCCACATGTGGCATTAAGCAATTAAATGTGGCTATATGAAATGAGATGTACTGGAAGTATAAAATACACATTTGAAGGGATCCTGAGTGGCTCAGTCAGTTAAGCATCTGACTTTGGCTCAGGTCATGACCTCACGACTCATAGGTCAAGCCCCTCATTGGGCTCTGTGCTGACAGCTTGGAGCCTGGATCCTGATTCAGATTCCGCGTCTCCCTCTCTCTCTCTCTGCCATCCCCTCTCACACTCTGTCTGTCTCTCTCTCAAAAACAAAATAAACATGACAAAAAATAAAATGCACATTTGATTTTGAAGACTTAATTTGAAAGAAATGTGAAATATCCCATTATATTTTAAAAATTGGCTATATATTAAAGCAATAATATTTTGGGGATATATTGTGTTAAATAAATTTTATCTTATTTTTCAGAGAGAGAAAGAGCACAAGTGAGGGAGAGGAGCCGAGAGACGGGGGAAAGAGAGAGAGAGAGAGAGAGAGAGAGAGAGAGAGAGAGAGAGAGAATCTTAAGTATGTGAAGCCTGATGTGGAGCTCAATCCCATGACCCTGGGATCATGACCTCACCTGAAATCAAGAGTCACATGTTTAACTGACAGAGCTACGCAGGTGCCCTAATAAAATATATTTTAAAACAATATTCACTCATTTATTTTTACTTTTTAAAAAATGTGACTACTAGAGAATTTAAAATACCAGTATCAAATGTGGCAGGCATTTGTGGCTCTCATATTTCTGTTGATTAGTGTTGGGCTAGAGTTTCCTTTTGGAGGAACACTTTCTAAAACCCACATAGATGGGTTCCTCGTAAATGGTCCTGTTTAACATGTACAGTTGTTCTTTGGGAGTGAGGACTGTTGAGGCTTTCAACCATTAGCATACAGATCATTTCTCTGTTACCATTGAAGGTGTATGCATGGAAATCTGGGCTGGGAGAATACGTTCTTAGGGGTTGAGGTGAGTTCCTACAGAAGAGGAAAGAAAAGACAGGAAGTGGAAGTAATAGACAGTGAGAAGACAGGAAGGAAAGGAACAGTGGGCAGTATAGGGAAGGCTGGGCATTGGTGAGGCTCAGGGATGGAGAAGGTAATCAGGAGCCTCCCTCCCTGATATATGTGCCTGTCCCCTTTCTCTTTGACCTCTTCTTCAATCATTTCTTGCTCTAGTTGTTCTTCTGTTTTCCAGAAGAGTTATTTTCCACCAATTTGCATAATAAAGAAAGGAGTTTAGTGCCATTACAAAAGGCAAACTGGTCAAAAGTGCCTGTCTTGTTTTGTTTTGTTTTTTAATAATGCAATATAGGTGGAATAATGTGTTCATCTAATTTCAGTGATAAAGGGGTAAAAATGCAACAGGACGCCATTACATAGGCCATCACTGTTACTAAGTCTATATCCTCTGTCTCTGCCCTCCCAGGAGAGAATAGTGTGGACAGAAGGTAGAAAGAGAAGCAGGGTGTCTTGGTCAGCCTAGGCTGCCATAACACAGAACCACACCATTGACTTGGTGGCTTAAATGACAGAGATTTATTTTCTCACAGTTCTGGAGGCTGATGGTTTGAGATCAGGGTGCCAGCATAGTTGGGTTCTGGTGAGAACTCTGCCTGGTTTACAGAGAGCCACCTTCCCACTGTGTTCTCACTTGGTACTGAGAGAGACCACAAGCACTCTGATGTTTTCTTTTAAAGGCACTAATCTCATGACCCCACCCTTATGACCTCATTGAAACCTATTTACTCCCAAAGGCACCATATCTCCAAATCCTATTACATTGAGGTTAGGGCTTTGACATATGAATTTTGTTGGGGATACAATTCATACTGTAGCACAGAGAAAAGACAACCTAAAAAAGAGAGAGAACCTGAGGGCTTTGATTCCCTCTGTATTGTTTTCATGCGTTACGTGAAAATGCTGATAAGGAGATAAGCCAAAGTACATATATACACCAGCTCCTTTAGATTCCACATTTAAGTGATATCATGTAGTATTTGCCTTTCTCTATCTGACATATTTTACCAAGAATAATGTACATAAAAGCTGAACTCATAGAAAAAAGTTGAGTGGGGGTTACTAACAGGATGGGGAGTGGAGGAAATGAAGAGGTGTTGGTTAAAGTGTGCAAATTTCTAGTTAGAATCTTCTGAGTATCTATTGTGTTGTGTAATGATTATAATTAATAATACAGTATGGCATACTTGAAAGCTGCTGGGAGAATAGATCTCAAATATTCACTCCACACAATGGAAATGGTAATTATGTGATGGGTTGGTGTCCTTAGCTAACAATATGGTGGCAGTCATTTTGCAAAATACACATGTATCCAGTGAACACATGGTACATTTTAAACTACACAATGTTCTCTGTCAATTATATCTCAATAAAACTGGGGTGGGGGGTAAGTATATATACCAAGAAGGGAATTTCTCATACAGCTGTATTTTACGATTCAGTATTTTACCATTTAATGACCTCTTCACACATAGAATAAAAATATTTTTGTTCCATTTCTAAACACATTACAAATCACAAAAGTGTTTTAAACCTCTTCAGTAAAGTGGGGGACTCCAGGAGTCTCACATCCTATTTGTAGTGGAAATAGCCCAAGGCCACCCAGTGATTCATCCAGAGTCCACCACTAACCTTTGCATGATCTGACCTGCCCTGTTCTCCTGGAGTCCAGGCTCCCTTATCTGAAAGCTACCCACAGCTCTACACGTCCCCACATCTCGAACACTGGTGGTCTTTCCTCGATTTTCACTAGCAGATCAGATAGTCATGCCAAGGTTGGGTCTGCCTGAAGCATGGAAGATTCTGTCACCTGACCAGATAATCGAAGGTTTATCCCCATACCCAAGGGCTCCATGAGACAGAGAGCAAAGAGAAATTCTTCTGCCAAAGGGAGGGACAAACCTGATTAGCCACAGTCAGGGTATGAAATCATAATTGCTATAGTTGTAGAGGTTTTTACCAGCACATGCCATTTTTCATGATTTCCCGTTTTTCTGCTTCAACTTAAAATAAGTGTGAATGAGGATGATGGCTTAGGGTCATGGCAAAGAGGAGGCCAGAGAAAAGATGGTGACAGTTGTGCGTGCTTAAAAAGGTTCAGAAAGAAGACTGACAACAGGAGCATTCTTCTTTCCAGAGCTGGGGCAGACTGTGCTCACTATTTTCTTTTCTTTTTTTCTTAAAATTTGATATAAATCCAAGCTAGTTAAGATAGAGTGGAGTAATGGTTTCAGGAGTAGAATTTACTGATTCATCACTTACGTGTGACACCCAGTGCTCATCCCAACAAGTGCCCTCCTTCATGCCCATCACCCATTTAGCCCATCCCCCCACCTACCTCCCCTCCAGCAACCCTCAGTTTCTTCTCTGTGCTTAAGAGTCTGTAATGGTTTGCCTCCCTCTGTGTTGTTATCTTATTTTTCCATTCTTTCCCCTGTGTGAATCTGTTTTGTTTCTTAAATTCCACATATATATGTTCACTTTTCTACGTAGCCTTGAAAAGACAAAAGGCCCAGAAGAAAATGTGACATTTGCCTTTGGCTATTTCCAACTTCTCCTTTTTAATACCCTTAAAATTTTCATGCTCTTAGCAAAGTGCCACATGACAAGTTATGTCAAAAATACTAATAACTAGGGGCGCCTGGTTGGCTCAGTCAGTTAAGCATCTGACTTTGGCTCAGGTCATGATCTCACCGTTCATGGGTTCGAGCCCCACGTCAGGATCTGTGCTGACATGACAGCTCGGAGCCTGGAGCCTGCTTGGGATTCTGGGTCTCCCTCTCTCTCTCTCTCTGCCCCTCCCCCACTCACACTCTGTCTCTTTGCTCTCAAAAATAAATAAACATTAAAAAAATGTTTTTAAATGCTAATAACTAAATAGATAACAGCAGAGGTATTAATTCTGTAGTTTGAGTAGCTTAGAAACTTAGACTTCTCTTAGAATGTGTATTTTGGGTCCATCCGATCTCACCTGTATAGGAATTATATCTGCAGTATCCCTAATTTATGCTTTTCTAAGGGAGTGGCTCTCAGGCACTGGGGTCCCTCAAGCTCTTTGTAAGTCAGCTGCCACTTGTAATCAATGAGCAAAATTTGCATTTTACTTTCAGTGCAGCTGCACGTTGGTAGAGAAGTATCTGGTGGGTAGAAAGCTGTAATGGACAGACTGGAGAAGAACAGGATACAGCTCATTAATTAGAGAAAGGACATGGGGTGTAACACTAGGATGGAAGGCCTCCATCATGTGAAAACGTGGCTTCGTGCATCTGGGAAGTTAATAGTCTCATGTCAACAGTGATAAATTATTGAAGGTTGACCCAGTGAATGTCTGGGAGGCTGTTTTTAGATTTTCTAAATACTTGTATCTAAAAAGGGATGTTCGCCTTTCGATCCCTTTGCTAATGCCACCGCCCAAAAGCATTAAATGAACACAGAAATACTAAGAACCACTGATCTAGTTTCTTTTTTCTTTTTCTTTTCTTTATTTATTTTGAGACAGAGAAAGAGAGTGAGAGAGAATCCCAAGCAGGCTCGGTGCTGTTAGCACAGAGTCTGATGTAGGGCTCAATCTCACAAACCGTGAGACCATTACTTAGTCCAAAATCAAGAGTCAGACGCTCAACTGACTGAACCACCTAGGCACCCCTGATCTGGTTTCTGCTTCACATGCCTCGAACAATGGGAAGCACACTTCTCCCTGGTCGGGTACCCATGGTCATTTTAAACATTAATTCACCTGTAATTAGTCTCTGGGACCCTGCACATAGAGAATGAGTCAGATGTGTTGTTGACTCCTGTAATCACCATTCCACGGCTGGGTAGGGGAGAGGCGGCTAGGAGTTAGGCCCAAAAGGACATTCAGGATTTAGCCTAAACAAACATCTCCGCTGGATACTACCACGTGAACGTTTACTTTTCTCTCTGCTTTTCAAGCTAATGACCAAAGCTGCCAAGTATTTACTCAATAAGAGAGACTCTTCCCAGTGAGGTGATTAAATACCTTATTTCATCAGAGCCACCCAGGATTATTGTTTGGCCTAAAAGACTATGTCAGCTTCCTCCTCTGTACGAATGCCCATCACTCTGACTCACCTTCATGTGGTTTTGGAAGCTGTATATATTTCTCAGTAACCACACGGGAGTCCAGTTTCATCTATTGCCATACTTGGACTTGAAAATTGGCTCATCCTTGTAAATATATTTCTATCATTACTTGAATAATAAACAAAACTTCAACAATAACCTTCATAGTTTTCTGTCCTTCTGTAGATGTTCACAGTTATCATCTGAGAATAGTAAGTCTCTAAAATAAAGGATTCTCGCCACCTTTTTTTTTTTTTTTGCATTCTTATAGCACATGTTTTTATGTCTTAAAAATCAGATTAGTCTTGGGGCACCTGGGTGGCCCAGTCAGTTAAGCATCCAACTCTTGATTTCAGGTCATGATCCCAGGGTCCTGGGAACAAGCCCTGCATCAGAGTGAAGACTGCTTGGGATTCTAGCTCTTTCCCTCTGTCCCTCTCCCCTGCTTGCACGCTTTCTCTCTCTCTCTAAAATAAATAAAAAATAAATCAGGTTAGTCTTACTACTTGAAGTTTCCTCTCTTCAGTGTTTTTATTTATACATGAGATCATGATGTGAGCCTAAATCAAGAGTCAGATGCTTAACCAACTGAGCCACCCAGGCACCCCTGCCCATCTTAGTGTTTACTGAAATGGTTAATTCTCTCTTGCCCAGCACCATGTACTACAGTTTAAGTATTGGAATAGCTTTATGTCTGGTCAGACTGCCTCTGGTACTTGCCCTTTCAATTTGGTTTCCTCTCTGCAGAGAGGTCTCATTGAAATACAAGTTGGGTCTTAATAATCTTTTGTCTAAAATCTTCCAATCATTTTTCATCTCATATAGACTCAAAACCCACCTGCTTATACACTATATAATCTGGTCCTCTTTTGCCTCACTGACACATCTGTCCTTCCTTTCATCGTTCCTAATAGACCAGGCATGTTTCTACCCAGGGCCTTTATATTTGCTATTTCTTCAGTCTGGATAATTGTACCTTTGATGTATACATGACTAGCTTCCTCAATTGCTTCCAGTCTCTCCTCTCCAAAGTCAACTTCACCCAATAAAGCCTAATTTCAACCCAGCCCCCACTACTGGACAAGTCAAATCCCTGTTCCCTGCTTTGTTTTTTTCTGACATGCTATATCTGTTTCATTTTTATCTTCTTGGTAGTATCTCCCTACCTCACTAGAACAAGAGCTCCATGAAGGCAGAATTCATTGACTGCTTTGTTTACTACTGTAATTTCTGTACCTAAAGCAGTGCCTGGCACATGTGTTAGGTCATTTGTTAAGTGAATAAATGAATGAAAGTTAAGTGTATATATGATACAAAACCATTGTAGGAATGGCCAGTCCAAATGTTTCCACTGATGCATCACTAGGATGGTTCCTAGATTTCCTCCCCAGGTACCTATTTTCTTTGCACAAAGCTTTTCACAGCTGCATTTTCCCCAGATAATAAACTTTTGTGATTGGACAACATTGCACTTAACATCTATGAATTTAAGTTTTTGTTTAAATAGAAAGTTGGAAAAGTTAGAATAGATCTCTTCCAGATCTGTGACTTAGCTTCTATGAGCTATAAAAATGGTTCTCCATGCTGACACCTAGGGACTTGCATCAATACAGAGAAGCGAAAGTCTCACTGCTGAAATTCTGCTTGAGCGAATCTAGGAGGGTGTCTGGGAATCTGTGGCTTTACAGGGCGCCCTAGGTGATTCTGATGATCGGCCAGGTTTTGACAGTTGAATTTCTGCTGACCTGTAATAGGCATGGCAAACTAAATTTCTGGCTAAATCCTAAAAGGTAAGTCGGAAATCTCCCAGGCATGCCTCTTCTTGACAAGGTTGCAGTACACACAACAGAAGAGCAATCACATCTATTATACTCTCACTGCCTCTCCCTTGTTACCTGACAAGGCTCTGCCTGTGAATGTTACCAGCTGACTGGCTGTATCCATGGTCCTCCCCTCCCTCCCCCCACAATTTGCTTAAATCTCAGCAACATCTTGCCAGTTCTCATTTGGCTGAGTCATCTCCAGAATCCAGAGAAAATGATGAATGTTTGGAAGTTTGTTTGTATTTGTTTTTGCTTTTGTTTCTGTTTCTCAGTGGATAGATGGATGTATTTCTTCAAAAATCGACCTGGAAAGGAAAAGTCTCTCTTAGGAGATTTCTCTGCTTGAGAGATCTTCCCTTGGGGGCAAGTAAAGTGAGTCACAAACTTTCATAAGAGTTTAACATTTGCAACCACTACAGAGGGGGGCAAGCGAAATCCCCTTCTGTAGATCTGAATCCAGGATTTTCTTCCTGGAACTTGATGGAGTCAATTGATAATGCCCAAGAAGACTTAGAGAGAGAGATATGAAGGTACTAGCTTGGGAGGTGGGAGGAACTTGTTGATGTGGAAAAGCAAGTGAGGACATCTCAAAGATGATGCCACAAAATGAACATAGGCTGCTACGTGATGGGAGATGGGGGAAACACCCAGTGGCCAGATGTTGGATGGTAGGCATAGTGCCGCTCTGTGTCTCACTTTCCGTCTATACCACTAGGGTAAATTGTTATATCCGGGTAAAGGTAGGACAATGTAGGACAACTTGGTCCATTGCTGCCTTTCAGGGCAGGTTGCCTTCCCACCCTCTTCAGGGTCTCAGATCATACCAGATTATTCTACAAGAAGGAGTTCTTCAACACGATTGGGGAAACAACAGAAACACGGTTAGCATCACAATGCATGTGAGTTATGCCAACAGGTAGTCAATCTAAGCAGAAGGAAGGTTTTTTTTTGGAACCTCTTTTACCTTTTCCTACAAGTAGGATCTGAAGTTCCCTCCTATAATTCTGCCTCCTTTGAAGAGGATAGTGGGTTAAGCACAATGACCGACAGCCTGGCTAGAGGCCCAAAAGTGAAAATGGATCCTGGTAGGAGAAAAGGAAATTCACAGGAGGGAGATATGTAGGAGAGTATGAGAAAAGAAGAAAAAGAAGAGATAATATTTGAAGGACTATTTCTATGCTTATCTGCAGGATAATCAGTATGGACTCGAAGTTAATTGGAGGAATCAGCATAAAGATGATTATATATCATTTGGACTACGTTGTTGCACTAGGGTCTAACAGTGAGACTCTTCCTTACTTTTCTTCTTGATGCACAGAGGTTATATGAGGCTAATTCTATAGAATGAAGAATGCCAATTTAGTAGTTTACATTGATTTTCAAATAGTTCCTTGTGATAGTTTCTGGTATTGCATGGTTTTGGAAATTATATGGTGATATAGTAAGGATAGTATTGGCAGTATTATTCTTGGAAAATGACAATAAAAATTGGTGATTTTTTATGGAAAAAGATAGGATAAATAATTCTTCTTTTCTGCAGATCAGGATTTTGCTTGTATAAACTATGCAGAAGAATGGGTTTTGTGGACAGGAGGTGCAAGTCATTTTGATAGAGTTGACGGTGCCATTAAATGTCCCTCACAAAAGGACACTTGGATGCAGTCATTTTTCTGTAAAATTTTGAGTAACATGGCAGCTAGACCTCATAACATAATGGCTTCTTCTCTTCCTTAAGTTTTATTGTGGCCCTCATTTTCTTCCTTTTTATTAGCCCTGGAATGATCATAACCGCATCACTGAATTTTACCAGCCTCCTAGGTCTAGACTCAGCCCTTGTTGGATGAAGATAAGAAATGTATGCTTAAGAGGTAATAAATTGCAAAAAATACTATAGTGACAAAGACTCTATTGACCAAACTTTGTTTAGGTTCTTCTGATCCCTTTTCTCTACTATTCCTCATCCTTAAACCTTGTCGTCAAGAGCCGGTGGCAGAGAGAATTCTGCTAAATCACTTTATTGAGAATCCCCACCCTTTGTGTCTGATCATCCTCCATATCTGATCAAATTCCTCATCCTTCACCACAGCCCAGGTGACATCTGGTCGCCTTGGCCTGCCTTCCCTCACATTCATTTCCTCTCAACACCATGCCACCCCCCGCTATAAATCCCAACTTGTGCTTGTCATATTCAGCATCCTCTCTCCTCCTATTGTGTTATTCTCAACGCTAATTTCAGTAGTCCTCAATAAAGTCTTCCTTATTTTTTTTAACAAATGTCAGGATAGTTTTTTTTCCCCCCTTAAAAAATACCAGTTGAAGGATCACACAGGATTGATTTAAATTGTTGATTTATGTTACCCTGGAATACTAAAAATGATAAAATCACCTGCTGCTGGTACTGGCCAGGTTGAATCTTTACATCATGCAGAATAGTTCTCCAAGCGGTGAATGTTCCTTCGTTAGAGAATGACATTGATGAGTTTAATTACTGAGATTTTTAATTATGTAAAGCATCAACCAGAGGAAGCTCTTAGGGCTCCATCCATAATTCTCAGCAAGCTTGTCAGAGTACTTTAGAAATAGGGAGGTATGGTAGTCAGAATAGTGCCCTCCCCCCAACAAAGATGTCCACAAAGTTATACAGAATAAGCGACCCCAAAGATGTCCCCCAAACTGTGAATATGCTATCTTACATGACAAAAGGGACTTTACAGATGTGTATAAGTCAAAGATTTTGAGATGGGAAGATTATTTTAGATTATCTGGGAGGATCTTACCTAATCACAAAGTTCCTTAGAGGAAGGAGGTGGAAAGTCAGAGACAAAGAAATTCCTGAAGATGTTACTGCTGGCTTTGAAGACAGAGAAAGGAACCACATGCTAAGGGATGCAAGTGGCCTATAGAAGCTGGAAAAGGCAAAGAAACAGGTTCTGCCTTAGAGCTGCTGTAAGGAACACAGTCTGTTGATGCCTTGATTTTAACCTAGTAACATCTGTTTTGGACTTGTGATCTCCAGAATTATAAAATAATAAACTTGTGTTGTTATAAGACACTAAACGTGTGGTAGTTTGTTACAGCAGTAATAGGAAGCAAATATAGAAGGGGAAACTAACAAGTATCTGAGTAATGAGAAAAATCTATCCATTATAGGATTCCCAGAAAGCTCATTTAGGTGTAAAGTCACCAAAGACTTGGATGTCCACAAAGCACAACTGAAGGTGTCCAAACATCCAGAGAGTTCTGGATTCCAGACCTTCTTGCATCCTCTGGAATCCTATACCATTGTTATTCTCTCTTCCTTACAAATGTTAACCTTCCTACTGGCTCCAAGCCATTATCGCTTAAATGTACTCATTTGGTACCATCTTAAAAAGGAAATAAAACCCTTTCAGTGCTTAATGCCCTTTCATCTATTGCTCTATCACTATTGTCCCCTTTACTGTCAGAGAGTTGTCTATACTCTGACTCCCTTTCCGCATACCTTTCTCATTGTTAACCCAGTGCACTCTAGCTTTTGTTTTCCATTACATTATTCACTTTGGCCTTGCTGAGCCTACTGGTGTTACAGAATCCATCGGACTTGCTTTAATGTTCATCTTGAATGGCCTCTGAACATTTGCAATTGTTGACAGCCTCCCATAACACTCTTCCCTTGACTTCTGTAATAGGACACTGTTTTCCTCCAAACTTTCTGGCTACTCCTTTAGTCTCATTTTGTGGGTTCCTCTTCAGAGTAATTATTGCCTGGAGATCCTTGAACTCTTGGTCTTAAGCTTTATTCTTACTCTTTATGGGTATTCTCTGTGGCCTTGGTTGCAATCTATTTGCGTGAATGCTGCCCCAGTTTACAACATGAGGGGAGACCTGAGCTCTGAACCTGGGGCTCCCTCCATTGAACTCATTTTGTAACTTCCAAAATTAATTTCCTTTCTGTATTCCCTAGCTGAGTAACATGGCAACATCACACATCTTCCACTAAAATCAGAAATCTGAGCATTATTTTGGATTTCTCCCTTACTCTTATCCTCTTCCATCTCTCTTGTCACTAAGTCCTCTTGATTCATATGTCTAAATAGCTCTTAACTTTGTCTAATTGTCTCCATACCCATTAGATCAGGCAATATACGCTTGTAACATCCTTCAGCTTGTACTTGTCATTCAAAAACTGTGTTCTTAATTTCCATAGAGTACTATTTTATGAAGAACTTTCCTAGACTCCATTATTTCTTCATGTTAGTCACTTTATGGAAATATAATAGATGGCCATAAGGAAATAACGGTTGGTGGTACTCACTTTTCAGATGATACAAATGGACTTTACAATGACACACCTGAGAATTTGGACTTCTGTTGTTGGGATCTCCAAGGTTCAGCTCAGAAGAGATCAGGAAAAATGTGGGTTTTAGAGAAGAAGTCCTGTAGTTAGTTGAAGTGCATGAGAGACAATGGCAGAGTTGAAGTGGGTAGGAAAATATCAAAGTGCACGCTTGAGAGGAATAGTTCACAGAAACAGGCACTGCTTATCAATCTTACCTCCTGTACAAGTGTAACTTCTTCTTAATTGTTTTTTTACTTTTATGCAACTTGCCTTTGGTTTACATTTCACAGTAAGAAGATAGCAGTAAGAAATGGACTCAGGGAAGGGTGAATGCCCAGGGATGTCTCTGCTAAGGTAAATTAGAAGCATAAAAAAGCTCTGTTCTTGGGGCACCTGGGTGGCTCAGTCAATTAAGCATCTGACTTCAGCTCAGGTCATGATCTCATGGTTCATGGGTTTGAGCCCTGCATTGGGTTTTGTGCTGGTATTTCTGTGCTGGCAGCTTGGGACCTGGAGCCTGCTTTGGTTTCTGTCTCTCTCTCTCTCTCTCTCTCTCTCTGCCCCCTCCTTGGCACTCTGTCTCTCTCTCAAAAATGAATAAACATTAAAAAAATAAAAAAAAAGCTCTGTTCTTGATGATAGTGTATGGAACGAGGTTCTTTCAATTCCTCCTAATGGAATGCCATTCCAATTTTATCAGCTTGATTTTATTTTTTGAAATGTCAAGATGTAATTTCATCTTCAAATTACAGAACATAATTCAAAAGTGATGGAGAAATTCCCCATGAGGGAATTCAAACAAACTTTTCTTTATTAGGAAATCTTTTGATATTTGGTACAAATGTTAATTTTCATAGATATTTTCCCCACTAGTTACCTCTTTCATCACATAATTTATATGCCTTCAAAACATTATCAAAGCTAATGGCGAAGGAGTTATTTTCAGGGTGGGCTTAAACTGAAAGCACTATAGAGAAGCACAAAAAGAGCCTAGGCAACTATTGAAATTCTTAGCAAAATGCTTCTATTCTGATACTGGAAAGTTTTCTAATATTTTTTAAATGTATTATATATTAGTATTTGAAAAATAATATATATAATTTTTAGAGGTGTCAAATAACTTACATAACTATGATTTCACTTTGTCTCCTCTTTCCATATCACTCCCCTTCATAATTGTAAGAAATGAGGGAAAGAGAGAGAAAAGGTAAGTGAGAAAGGAAATAAACATTTGCATAGCACCTACTATGTCACTTTACTAAGAACTTGCTCAGCAAATCACACAAAGCACAATAAATGTTTATACCTGGTTTTCATTATTACAACCATTACCACCACAATTCTTGGATAGGCCGTGGGTATGAAATACATTGGCCACTTTTTGTCCTCATCGACCCACCTACCCTTACCATCAGGTACCCATGCAAGCCCAATGTAAGCCCTGTCCCATTGGCATCTCCTGCAGGTCTGGAGTCACAACTTATCCTTTAGGAAATATTCTGAGCATTTCTCAGTTGTTTATGGAATATTCCTGGCTTTGAAATAAGAAAGTAATAGGCTGGGTGTCTCATTCATTTTTGTTTCCATCTATTATTAATTTCTGATCCAGAAAAATGCTAAGATAATAGGAATGCTAGGAACTGGCAGCAGGATTACCATTAAGACTTGTGGGCATTTATTCTGGCTACTTTCCAAGATGGCCCTCCCAGTGTCCTTTGGTTCTAACCAGCTGGATAAATAAAAGCTTAGGGGCACATTAATTTTCATCAGGGTAAGTTCTCATTTTGTCTCTAGCTTAAGATATATCATTTAATTATTATTTAAATTATTTAATGTGAACTAATTAGTCAGCTCTTTTCTTCACACCACTTGAAGTGAATCTTCAAGTGGCAAAGTATACCCAAAATTGTGAAAGTATTTGTTACTTTTTTCTTTTAATTTTTTTTTACTGTTAATTTATTTTTTGAGAAACAGAGTGAGACAGAACATGAACAGGGGCGGAGAGAGAGAGAGGGAGGCACAGAATCAGAAGCAAGCTCCAGGCTCTAAGCTGTCAGCACAGAGCCCGATGCGGGGCTTGAACTCATGAACCATGAGATCATGACCTGAGCCGAAGTGGTATGCTCAACTGACTGAGCCACCCAGTTGCCCCAAGTATCTGTTACTTTTTAAGACTCAGTTTGGATTTAATCAATTATGCAAGAGTATTTTTACTAGGAATTAGACTCAAGGATTTAATATTATATTATGAATACAGATAGTACTCAAGTTATAATGCCTCACCTTTACAGTTTTTGACTTTATGATGGTGTGAAAGTGATATACATTCAGTAGAAACCATAGTTCAAATTCTGAATTTTGATCTTTTCTGGGGGTAGCAATATGGAGTATGATATTCTGTCATGATACTGGGCAAGGGACTGTGAGTCATAGCTTCCTGTGAGCCACATAATCATGAAGGTAAATATCTGATATGTTTACAATCACTCTTTACCCATGTAGCCATTCTGTTGTTCACTTTCAGTACAGTATTCAATATATTACATGAGATATTACAAACTTGGTCATAAAGTAGTCCTTGAGTTAAATGATGTTTCCCAGTTGTAGGCTAGTGCAAGTATTCTGAGCACATTTAAGGTTGGCTAGGCTAAATAAACTATGATGGATATTCTGTAGGTGAGTTGTATTAAATGCATTTCTGACTAACAGTGTTTTTAACTTAAAGTGGATTTATCAGAACATCATATCATTACAAGCCAAGGAACATCTGTACATGAGTCAGGGTGATTTCAACTCCAAATAACAGATCAGGTGACTATCACCAACTTAGACAATGGAGAGTTTATTATTGTATGTAAGGTGAAATCTGGGGAATTGCAGGGTTAGCTCACTTTGTGGCTCAGGAAAGCCACGTTGGCTTCTCTTGTTTGTCCTTCCTATTTGCAAGATGGCTATATTCTTCACAGGATGTTGTCTAAAAGTTGGAAGAGAAAGGAGTCTTGGTCTGCCCTTTTTAAGTATTAAACTTTCCATGATGCTCTCAGCAGAATTTACCTTATTCACTTTAGTCCATAGTTATATCATATTCCTAAAGAATCCCTTGACAAGGAAATAGAATGACTATGATTGTTTAAAACTAGTAAACATACATGTTCCTTGAAGTACATTATCTGCCTAAATGATGAATAAAATTGGAGTTGTATTAAGAAGGATGAAGAATAATGTCTTTTATGCAGGTGACTAATAGCATCTACCACAGTGAACAAAATTGTTAAAAATGCCATAGAGGGGTTCCTGGCTGGCTCAGTCAGTAGAGCAAGTGACTCTTGATCTCAGGGTCATGAGTTCAAGCCCCACATTGTGCGTAGAGCTTACTTAAAGAAAAAAAAAAAGCTAATAATAGTGTATTATTCAGTAGTATTTATGTGTCCAAAAAGCTGAAAGCCTAACTCTAAGTGGCTTAAGTAATAAAGAAAATGTATTCACTCCAGATATAGGGCTAGTTTCTGAAAAGAATTGAACTAGTAGTCCCAGTGATAGAACTGAAGATCATCTGGTCTTTCTGCTCTTTCTTTACAATGTCTGCTTCTTCCTAAGCCTAGCACTACTCTGGTAGCCAGATGACTGCCACTGTCTTCCTGGGATGACTCTCCTTCTTCTGTCTAGGGTCTCTACCCTATCTACTAAAGAAAAACAGGAGGCTTTTTTCCCCCTTAATCTTAAGCAAGTATCCCTCACATTCCATTGGCTTAGATTACTAGCTCATCTCTCAACCAGTGGATGGGCTAAGCAATTGATGTTTAAGCTTATAACATTGTAGTACATTTAAAGCAATGCTATTTATAACAGTAATTTTCCTTCTTTATTTTTAAAAAATATTTAGTTATTTTTGAGAGAGAGAGAGAGAGAGAGAGACAGAGCACGAGTGGAGGAGGGACACAGAGAGGATCTGAAACAGGCTCCAGGCTCCAAGCTGTCAGCACAGAGCCCCACACAAGGCCCAAACTCACAAACTGCTAGATCATGACCTGAGCTGAAGTCAGACGCTCAACCAACTGAGCCACCCAGTTGGCCCATATAATAGTAATTTTCTGACAGAAGTGGAAAAAAGTCAGGAAGGCAAAATGTATGAATGAATGATGAATAAAGAAAGACCTCTCTCAATTATTATGAGTTTAATGTTGTAGCCATTTCCCTGGCAAGAGTTTCAATAAATTGAATAATTCTTGTCTGGAAGATAGCTTAAAATTAAACAAATCATAAAAAATCAAATGGATAGGAAATATCTAGTAAAAGCACACCAGCATCAAAATTCTAGCAGAAGAAGAAGCTGGTTGTTCTGGATGCAATTTGTTGGTTTTGAGAAAGATGATGTTACTCATTGTGACATTTTGATATTGAGGAAACTGAATTAATTACTTCTTGGCTAAAGAACACACACAGAATTCAGTTAGTTTAGGCTTAAATTTGCCTTTGATACTTATCATTTGAAGAGACTTTTTAAATCTAAATAATAAGAGATATTTTAATAGCGTATATTTTTTAGTGTACAGTGATGTTTAATGCCCAGAATGGCAACATTTCTAAAATGACAGCTATACACATCACAAAGTAAAAATACATATATATTTATAGTATATTATATTCATATATATATTTATACATTCTAAAATATACCCTTGGACAAATTAATAGTGTCCAAGAGCCAGGAAGTGAATTATATAATTCAGGATGGGAAGGGAGAGTAGCTCCCAAAAGATGTAAGAGGAAGGTTTGGAGCCCTACACCTACATAGATCGTCACTGTAATAAGTACTTAAATTCTGGACAAATCATCCCCTCTTTGTATCAGCCTCATCATTTATAAAACAAAAATATTAATCTATATAATCGATGAATTTTTTTTTTTTGATTCTAGAGTCCTCTGATTGTATTAGGGACTTTGAACTTCTGGGCGTAAATTCTAAACTATTTTGCATTGTTTACATGTTGTTAGTTTACATGTTGCCATTTAAGCTCCTTATGCCTGATATAACAGCCCATACTACATCTGTATTTCCCAGTAGCGGGTACATGATAAGTGCCAGATTCTTGCTGAGTTAAATTGGAAGCTATGATGGTGACTATGACCCTGTCTTCTTTAAAAATGGATGGATAGGAGTGAAGGGCTTATTTAGTATTCTTCTAATGTCACAATGACCCCAAAACTTCTCGTCAGTCTTTTCTTATAGAAAAATAGCCAAAAGGGCCAAAGTTGAGCAGAAAAAATACTTCTTAAGGTTTTTAGCTTCCTGGAAATTATGAACCCTATTCATGGTAAACCACAAAGTTAGATATTTGCATATGAGCATGAGTCTCTCAAATGTGGAAAATAAGAATGCTGCTAAGCAAGAATTTCAATTAAAATTGTAAAACAACATTTTAAAAATTGGTTCTATATTAATAACTGCTATAATAAATGTTATTAAAACTTAAATCTTCAGATTATCTTGTCTCTGAAAGGATGATACAGGGGTGCAGGTGTATGTGTATCTGTGCTTGTATAAACAAATGTCTGTATGGTACAAAAATACCAAAGAGGAAGTAGATAACGTGACATGGGAAGTAATAGAGGGTAAGTGGCTGCTATCCAACGGGGAATCTTTCATCTGGAGTTAGCCCACCTGAAAGTCGAACTCTCTGTCTAAATAGCCCATGCTGCCTCTGTAGTACAGGGTATATAGGAGTACAGAGAGACAGAGAAATAGACAGAAAGAAGGAGAGAAGGAAAATGAGACCTAGCAAAGGAGCCTAGTAAAAGAAAAAGCTACAGGACTGAGCATTTGCTGGGCAAATTTTGCAGAGGATGCTTTGGAAAATAGTGACTCTGGGTGTTGTATGGAAACCAATTTGACAATAAATTTCATATTTAAAAAAAAAAAAAGAAAATAGTGACTGTTTAAAGTCCCTGCACAGTCTTGTGCAGTAAACAAAGTAGAATCTGCTATAAAACTTCAGTGACAAAAAGACTCTGTGCCTTGAGAGAGAACCTGGTACCACTGCAGATAGGGAGACTGGGAATTGTATGCTTTGTGCACAGAAGCTCTGATACGAGAGAGTGACTCTACCATGTACAGTCTGAAACTGGGACGGTGCAAGGGGTAGGAAAGAACAGGGAATCTTGCAGGTCAATGGTAATGGTGCAGAATATGGGCAGGAACAGGAAGGAGTTGTTTCCTTATCCACAAATTCCTTAAATTGTATTGGAAAGTAATATAAGAACTACATGGTTTGGGGGGGGGGGGCGCCTGGTTGACTTATCAGTAGAGCCTGTGACTCTTGATCTCAGGGTTGTAAGTTCGAGCCCCACATTGGGTGTAGAGATTACTCAAAAATAAAATCTTTAAAAAAAAAAAAAAGAACTACATGGTTTACTGAAAGTGACTTTAGAAAACTGTATATAGTGTGTCCCATACTTGGCTTTAGGCCTTCCCAATCTTTCATCTTGACAATGTTCTGAGTCAAAGAACCCTTTAGATGTTGTTAGAGATAGGCATGGGAACCAGGTGGAAGCATCTGACTCTAGCAATCAAGTATCTAGAGTGGTAGAACTGGATGAGCAGCATCATTTTCCAAGTGGTGGTGGAATCAGTTGTGATCCTATCTGGATGTGTCACACATTCCATGTGCATACGTACATTCTATATACACATACAGATAAGCGTGGCCAGAAGTCTGTAGAGACCGGGAGAATAATACAATCCACCCAATGCGAGGTTGTTAACTGCCTTTCCATCAATGTTATATACTTCTACCCAAAAACAAATTAACATAAAAGTTTGATTTCATAAAACATTGTAATGGATTAATATTGATGAGGAGAGAAGTGTAAACAAATGGAATAATATAAATTAGCATTTCTGAATGGGGCTTATTTGTTTTGGAGATTTGGACAAAGTTGTTTATCCTGAAAAGTGCCTCTTAGGCCTTAGGGATAAAACAGTAACTAGAAACCAGTCTACTCTCAGGGGAAATACAAATAAATGCTCATTTCTCCTTCTGTTATGTGTAAGAAGTTTGTTTGTATCAACAATCTGTTAGTTGTCTAAGTTGCAAGACCAAGAATTGCAAATATTCTCTAACACCACATACATTCCATGATGAAAGCAAGCATTTTGAGAAGTATTAGAATAATTTTACATGTAATATACCCACCTTCGTTTCCTATAGAGTTAAACAGGATTGTGGGTAGAATGATACGTAAGAACTGTTTTCTTTCTGTGGAACATAACACTATAGTGTGAGTATTTATGGAAAGGAGCAATCTTTCTTCAAACTGGGGCCCCTCCAATGAACTTGCTGTATGAGCTTGGCAGAATGACTAAAACTTACTGTGCTTCAGTTTCTTCATCTGTAAATAGGCCTATCAATACATCAATATAGTACCTCATAGGGGCGCCTGGGTGGCTTGGTCGGTTAAGCATCCGACTTCGGCTCAGGTCATGATCTCACAGTCCGTGAGTTCAAGCCCTGTGTCGGGCTCTGTGCTGACAGCTCAGAGCCTGGAGCCTGTTTCAGATTCTTTGTCTCCCTCTCTCTCTGCCCCTCCCCTGTTCATGCTCTGTCTCTCTCTGTCTCAAAAATAAATAAACGTTAAAAAAAATAAAGTACCTCATAGAACTGTGAGAGAATTATGTGGGTTAATTAATATTAAGCTCTTAAGATAGTGCCTGGTACATAATAGTTGCTAAGGAAATGTTAACTGTAGTAGTATTATTGTATATCTGCAATTTCTAAGCACATTCCCTGAATGAAAGTTTCCTTGATTATTATCTTCCTATAAATTAGCTGATGTTTCCCTTTAATAGAACAGTCAAATAGAAGTTTCCATTTGTATAGGTTGACAATTCCATAGCTCTTTTCCCAAAATCCTAGAAGCTCTGGAAAAAGAAAATTTTTCATAGCTCATCTGGTGGCAAAATCTGACCTGACCTGATCTGAATTCATTTGGCAGCAAAATCTGATCTGAGCTGATGGAAAGCTATTTATAGTATTTAGATAACCCATTCAGTGTAAATATTGTATGAATATATTTGATTATGGAATATTGTCCCTGTTGGGATTACCTTTCAAATTTGAAAAATTCTGCATTTTGAAACATATTTGGTCTCCCAGTTTCAGATAAGAGATTGTAGACCTATACTAGTCAGGATAGACAGTATAAAAGAAATTTCCATCTGTGGCTCTGCAAGGCAAGATTTATTAAGCAAGGTTGTGAGTGTCTCCAATTATAAACATCCTGAACCAATCAGCCTTCCAGATCCAAAAAATGTGAAACTTATTTCCTCCATGACATTCATTATCACTAGATCAGTCTTCTCTCCTACTTGTCCTTTCTGCTGTAATTTCCAAGGGGCAGTTATTTTGGTATTGGAACATTTATTCTAATAATTCTACTCCTTCCAATTGTCTTATTCTCTTCCTTACCTTCTCTAACCTCCGTCCATATTCATACAAACACACCAAAAAGTACAAGTCAAAACAAATTCAAATGTTGTGCAGTCACTAGGTTGTATACCTGAAACTAATATAACATTTTATGTCAACTATACTTCGCTAAAAAAAAAAAAACAAAAAACAAAAAAAAAAAACACCTCAAATTGTTGGTGGTAGGTATATATTCCCTCAACCGTATTCTTGATTGCCTTTTCCACCTTCCTCAACTTGGGATAAGTGAAGAATTTCAGACGGATGGGTCTTGCTAACCATATTAACTCCCATTTTGCCCTCTAGCAAATGTCCTATTAGTGTGAGCCATTGGTTGAAGAACTGTCTGGTCTTCAGGCAATTCATCTGGTTTTATCTCAGGAAGTTGACTGGCGATCTCAATCTAAAAGGCCTGTAGTTGTTAATGACTCCTAAAATCTTCAGAGACGTCTAGGAGAAAATTCTACACTTCCTTCCTCTGTGTCTCCAGGGGACCTAAAGTCATGTGACTTACAAGTCTCCAAAATAGACCATCTCCACATCGGATTTAACTACAGTAACTACAGCTAGGTTTCAAAATTTGATCTCACAGTACTTATAGAAAGCAGCAGTCTAGGTGGAACTGAACCTGAAAATCTTTTTGTTCCAGTGTGCTTAGGATGTGTTCTGTCTTTTGTGTTCAGAGAGGCCTCAGGATGTAGAACTACTTAGTTACCAACAGTAAAGAGGTAAATGTAGGCTTATAACAGATACTAATTCAAAATAGTGAAGCATTCAAGCCCCAGTGAGGTAAAGACTCAGTTTGGAAGGAAGTATGGTAAAGTGTTGTCTGTATCTGAATACTCCCTGGGCCATTTACTCATTATGTGTCCTGGAGTAAATGACTTCTTCGGACCTCTTTTTCTTGGTCTGTATAATAGGCATCATAATACTGGTTTTATAGAAACCCGCTCCCCCCCCCCCCATCACAGCAAAAAATTACTCAGCTGGAATTCAAATTAGATCTGTTTTGACTCCAAAACCACTGATCTCATTCCTGCATCTTGCTATCTCTGGAAGGTTCACACATGAAACAGAACATTTCTTCTGCTGCTAAACACCATAGCTAGGTATGCACCTAGGTAGCATGAAAGAGCTTTTGGACAGTGTAGCTTTTGATGATAGGACAAGGTATTTGATGAAGGCTACATGCAGAACACGGCTTTACTAAAATTCAATTTACTTTTAAATTTCAAAGACTACCTTGTCCTAAGTAACAAGCTGACAGGAGGGACAATCTGGAGCTGGTTGTGGTTCTTTCATGGTTAGGTGTCAACCTGGTTATGTGGTACCACAGAGCAAGCCTTAGGAAGTCTTCAGGGAAGCACTGTGGGACTCAATGAGAACTGAACAGGGGAGAAGAAACTGTACCAGAGATTTTAGTTACTTATAAAAATCTAATCAGAGAGTGAAAAATCCTTCTTCCCGAAAATACCACGTATACTGGATATGACAGCTCCATTGAATGCCTTATTTATTACCCAAAGGGATCTGATCCAGATAAGAGGCTGCACCCATTATCAAGGAGACAGTTTTTTTCCTGTGCTTTCTGTAAATGCACAAGCCGTTGGCTTCCTGGAAAACTTCAAGTTCCACAATCCCTCTATATAAAGTTTAGATATCATACTTAAAAGAAAAAAAAATGGGGAGTACAATTTTTTTTTCCTATCCCCAGGAACTTGTTTCCGTTGGTCATAACAGAAACAGCTATACAACCTGTTGTTAGACCCTGCCCATGAAAATGCACAACTTAGGCTTGATAGGGAGCCTACTGGAAGGGCAGCCTGAAGACACCACCTTATGTTAGTAGCATTTCCTTGCTTGATATTTTCTTGTTTCCTGACAAAAACTTTTTTTGGTAGGAGATGGTGGAGGGTGGGAGATAAGTGGGCATAGGGCTTAAAATAACTGGGTAAAAGCACTTCAAATGAGGCAAGAATAGGGAATTGTGGTATTAATACACTCCCTCCTTCTCAGTTTTACCCTATGTAGTCATCCCCTCTGTGGTCCAAGAAGACAAAATTTCTCTATATGTGAATATCTGTCCATAAATATAAATCATGGAGCATTCCAACTTAGGCTGAGAGGAATACCATACATGTGTGCATTTTTAGCTTCCTACGATCAGTGTATGGGAGAAGGTGTAGGAAACGTCCATTTCAATTACAAGTAAGTGACAGTACCTCTGGAATCATGAAGAATTCCCAAATTTAAATAATAGCAGCAGGCTTATTGTCCAGTTTTTCTTCAGGCATCAGAATGCAGTGGACAATCTTTAGTATTGGCACATCTACATCTGTGTCCTCTCCTCTGGCATGTAAGCTCCTTGGGGATAGAGATACAGTGTCACCCGGCTTCCTGTCTTCAGGGCTCGCACACTTAGTGGCTCACACGTGTTTCACAAAGGTTGGTTGATGTCTTCACAATATTGTAGGGCTCAACGTATGCCTTGTGAAATTTAAGAAAGCGATCTCCATTGTCGGATTTGATGATGGGACTAGTTGTAAAGGGGCATTGTTCAGAACTATTTTGTGTCCTTGTTGGATGATGTGCTATATATAGCTTGAAGGTCACATTTTGCATAAAAGTAAATATCTCAGCTGGCTCCTATAAGCCATTCAGAGCAAGTTTGTTTATGTCCAATAAAATTACACAATGCATGAAGCTACAGGAAACTCATATTCTATCTTCATTTTCCAGCTAAATTAGGCTCTAAGAAAGGAAATAGGCTTCTCTCTCACAGCCTACCACTTTTAAACAACCTCAAAGGCCTATTCCCCATGGGTTATACTTTGGCAGAACACTGATGTTAGCTTGTATATGGGGTCATGTGAAATAATGTGATCTGGACAGTCAGTGGTCCACTGTTTACTACTGGATACTACCTTTCTTATGGCTCCTGCATGAGAACAGAAAATCCCATGTTTACCGCAATGGGGAAACAATGGGAATGGTAGGGGGAGTTGTATTACGTACAACTATTTAAACTCCTGTATATTTATTCGGTTCTGAACAATTACTAGATCAATGCTGGGAGTTTACTGTTGTCTAGATTTCCCTATTACACACAGAATCATTTAGAAGCACAAATGGAAGGTTCCTTTTATATTACATCGTTCTGCCCCACTCCCTTGCTAATAAAGATGGATACGTTAACCAGCAAATCTGAGAAAGGTACAGCATTGGTTCACTTGAACATGACTTCTTTGTAATGACTTAGGAAGCCAGTATCAAATGCTGGCACGCTACTTGTCTTCTGAGCTTTTGAATTTTCTGTTATGTGAGGTTGCCAAAGGCTTCTAGGTACCCAGTACATAAGGATCCAGTTTAAAGAGAAATCAACAGAGAATTTTACTGCACATCACCTTGAAAGCCATACAGGCATATGTCATTTTGCAGATGGACAAGGAGGACAGAAAGGGTCTAGCCTCTAGCTTCAGGGAGAAGGTGCAGACCTGAAATCACCTTGGGGCTCTGGAGACGCAGGAAGGTCAGCTTGTCTTTGTAGCACACGCTGATTGTCTCCATCATCTTAGCGTCACTCCCTCTGTGTGATCTGTTTGATGTGTCTCTTTCACACAGGTGTTTGGCTTGGCAGACCCAGCGGAAGTAAGGAAATTGTGCCAAAATTAAAATGAGCACGTTTTGAAAATACTGAAATTTGATCCTTGTACAGATGTTCTTTAATAGGAGAGCTAATAAAAAACATCTCAGAGATGAATTGAGATTATGGTCTTCCATAAGAAATGAAATAATATTTATAAGCCATTTTATCAAGGCTTGAGCTTTTCTATTTCTCTCTCTTGACCAGAAAAATAAAAATAAAAGAAACCATTTGTCATTAGTACGATAAAATTCAGTGTATCATCATCTTTGCACTTGACAACTAAAACTTAAAAACAAAACAAAACAGCTTCTCTTTATGAGAAGGCACCTTTGGACCTTCTGCTGTCAGAAAAATACAAGTGTTGCATCCAGTTCTTTCATTAAGCAGCCATATGATGATGGACAAATTGTTTAACTTTACAGCATGTACAGCTGTTGAGATTGGGTCCATCGAATACTAATGGCACAGAAGACTACAAAGAAGGCAGAAAATCAAAAAGTTGCAAACAGGTTCAAAAGGAAAAAAAAAAACGTTTCTTATATGCAACCCATCTTGAAGAACATATTTATCCATGTCTAGTGTGGTATGCCTCAAAATTTAATTGATTTCTTGTTTTTTTTATCGATCTCCCATTGTCACTTGGAAGCCAGGGGAAGATAATGAACCTGAACTTGCCCACTCAGGGTTTTTATATCCCTGTAGTTGAAAACTGTCGCCTGTCCCTACAGCATTTAAGTCAGTTCTGGGGCCTTCTCGCCATTTTATCTCATACTTTGCCATAGTAAACACCACACTGCTGAGGTTTGACAAAAAGGTGCCTGATACTTATGTTGTCCTGCTGTGAGGTCACTGTTGTCCCCATGCTTTCTTGTATCCTTGGCTGATTGTTTTCTGTTGAGCTGGTTTCAGCTGCTTTTCAAATGTCGCAGTGGAACTGGTCATTGAGGACCCTGGTGTCTTCTCTAGGTCTCAAACTAGTCTCCTTGCCCCAACCCTAGCCCTCTTGGAGTTTCAGCTCTTTAGTCCCTCCCTCCTCACCCCAGATGGGGCACAAGAGAATGTCTGTATTTCCTGGACTAGTATCTAAGATATGGGGAATCAGAGATGCTGGCCGGTCAGTAAGGGATACCTAGGAGGACAGACTCATCAGGCTATGTAGTATAGCATTGAATTCACCACAGTTCAGTGGGGTGTTTATACTACTGCCCATTGCTTTCTCCCAGGGGTTTGGCTTTGTGTCTTTGTGCACACATCCTTCTCTCTCTTCTCTCTTTGGCATTTCCTTGTCAGGACAGTAAAGTAAGAATTATTTTTATGCCACATAACCTAATCTCCTTTTCTTTTCTTTGGTGCAATCTTGAGCCAGGTCTCCAAGCTTCTGTTCTTAATATATGTTCTAGGATGAAAAATAATAGATTTCCTTTCTTATTGGTAAAAAATGATTGAATATTAGAGGTTCCAACCTTTGAAAAAATAGGATTTTGAGAGATTGAGAAAATTACTCTTCGTATTCAAAGCGTGATTTTCAAAACTACTATCTTCTTACAGAGCTTTCAAAAATCTCAGTTTGGGAGCACCTGGGTGGCTCAGTTGGTTAAGCATCTGACTTTGGTTCAGGTCGTGATCTCACAGCTTGTGAGTTCGAGCCATGTGCTGACAGCTCAGAGCCTGGAGTCTGCTTCATGTTGATTCTGTGTCTCTCTCTCTTTGGCCCTTTTCTGCTCATGTTCTGTGTGTGTCTCTCTCAGAAATAAAGACTTTTTTTTTTTAACCTCAGTTTGAAAGCCAAAGTTAAACAATTACTCTTTGTACTATACAGTTGCCACTGCCTATTTTGTGGAATAAGTCTTAGTCTCAAGGTCTACACTTAATGGCAAAAGGAAATCCGAGGAGAAATAAAAGTAAATTACTAAAACTAGCACTTATATCAGGGTATTTGAAGCCACTTTTTTAGTACTACAAAACTTCAAATCAGAAACCAGTGTGATATTTCTAAGTTTTCCTTGAGCATGTGATATGATAGCACTAATGTACTTAAATTTTATCAGGGTGTAGTGATGTTAAAACTTATTTGTGATCTACTTGAAGTTTTTATTTTGTTTTGGGAAAGTGAAATGAAAGATGAGACAAGAATGACTGATAATGTTTTAGGAATAATTCTCCTTTATACTTCTGTAAAAATTGAGTTTAGAAAACCTCTTCTTGTAAACTTTATTTCATTTAGTACTTAATAGAAATCCTTAGACCTTTAAGTTTCTAAGGGAAAACCTGACCTGGCCCAAATCAAAGAGTTCTCAAATTACATCACCAGGGGAAATGGTTGGGCTTAGAGTATTAGTATGTTTTAAGTATTTCCCTCTTTAAAATCATCTGTCCTGAGAAAGAACCATAAAGTTTGCTGTTCTAGGGATGAACAAGCAGTGAGATGTGTATAGTCAGTGTGTGTGTAAGACAAGGCATCAGATGGCATGACTCTTCTTCAGAAGAGCAAATGATGGCATGAAGCCACCCTGAATTGTGAGTATATTCTTAGAAAACACCAATGCTGAGTAGACAAGAAACACCTATATTCCCTCCCAAATATACTTCCTAGTTATTACAATTTGATTGCCTTGTCTGCAGAGTTCAAAATTTTTTTAATGTTTATTATTATTTATTTTTGAGAGAGACAGGCAAAGTGTGAGCAGGGGAGGGGCAGAGAGAGAGGGAGGCACAGAATCCGAAGCAGGCTCCAGTCTCTGAGCCCTCAACACAGCTCGACACAGGACTCAAACTCATGAACCGCGAGATCATGACCTGAGCTGAAATCGGAAGCGTAACCAAACTGAGCCACCCAGGTGCCCCACTGCAGAGTTTATACACTGTTGCTATTATGTCTAGAAGCTCTGTGGACTATGAATCAAATATCTAGATTCTAACTTTATATTAACTCAACTGGTTAAACAAAAAAGGATAAGGATTATTATAGGTTTCCTTGGCCATGCTATTTAGAGAAGAGTCACCACAATACCAAAGATTTTGGTGACTTAGTTTTTTCATGTTTTACCACTAGTAATAGATTTAATGGAAATTCAAAATCTCTTGAAGTAAAATTGAGGTTAAATATTTATTTGAGATAGCTAATTAATAGAGAGCCAATTTAAAGTAAAAACAAGGGGCATCTGGGTGGCCTGGTCGGTTAAGTGTCTGACTTCGGCTCAGGTCATGATCTCATGGTCCGTGGGTTCGAGCCCTGTGTCGGGCTCTGTGCTGACAGCCCAGAGCCTGGAGCCTGTTTCAGACTCTGTGTCTCCCTCTCTCTCTGCCCCTCCCCTGTTCATGCTCTGTCTCTCTCTGTCTCAAAAATAAATAAACGTTAAAAAAAAAATTTTTAAAAATAAAGTAAAAACAAGAAATAGTTCAAAAAATGTTTTCAATGTAAATTACTTTAGATAAATTCATAATCTAAATCTAAGGTTTTAGGTTAGATTAAACAATTTGTTCTAAAAGAGAATATTTGAAAACGAATGTTGCCCCTATATAAATGAATTATTTACTTGTCTCGTTTTAAAAAGATTAAAATGCTAACTTGTACATTAGTTCAATATTGTTCATTGGTAGGATTCCTCTTGTAAGCAGCAAGTCAGACATTTTTAATTTCAGAAAAAAAATGGAACACACACACACAGCCAGTGGTAGGATTTCTCAATGGTAAAAAGATGTCATTTTTTCCAAAACCACAATGAGATAACATTTCATACCCATAAGGATGGCTGTTATGAAAGAAAGAAAAAAACACCCCCCAAAATACCAGAAAATACCAAATGTTGGCAAGGATATGGAGAAATTGAACACTTGCACATGGTTGGTGGGGGGTGCAAGATGGCACAACATCTGCAGAAAACAGTATGGCAATTCCTCAATAGGCAAAAAAGAAAATTACCATATGATCCAGCAATTGTGATTTTAGATACTTACCCCCAACCCCAAATTGAGGGAGAAATTCCAACAGATATTTGTACACAAGTAGTCATGAGCAGTGTTATTCATAACAGCCAAAACATGGAAACAACTCCAATGTTCACTGACTGATGAATGGCTAAACAAATATGGTAGATGCATACGATAGAATATTACTCAGCCTTAAAAAGGAAGGAAATTTTGACACCTGCTCCAACACGGATGAGTCTAGAAGACACTGTGCTTAGAGAAACAAGTCAGTCACAAGAGGACTAATAGTGAATGATTCCGTTTACAGGAAGTACCTAAAATAGTCAAATTTATACAGACAGAAAATGGAATAGTGGTTACCGAGGGCTGGGGGAGAGGAGTGAGCAGTTAGTGGGCACAGAGTCTCAGTCTGGGATGAGGGAAAACTTCTGGAGCTGGATGGTGGGAATGATGTCATACCACAATGCAAATGTATTGTGATGCTACCAAATTACACACATGAAAATGGTTAAAATGGTGAATTGTATATTGCGTATATCTTACCACAATTAAAAAGATATGACTTTTGCTTACTCTTAACAACATAACTACTTTCTGACTGCCCTTAGATTTGCCCTCAGGTATAATCTCTGTTCCTGTTGGTTGCTGGCATATATTACCCAATAGTCCTTAATTTTGTCTTCCATCCACTGAAGGAGAGGAATTGGGCAATCTTTCTCTAGCTCTTCTTAAGCTGTTATTATCACCCTGGATGATTAAATGGAAAATATTAAGTCATTACTCTATTTAAACTTGACTATATTTTGGGTTTACTTTTTTTTTTTTTTTTTTTTTACCATTCTGGTTCTCTTAGGAAAGCATTTCAGATTGAGAGTTTACTTTTTCTTGTCAGTTAAAACCTTTCGATGGCCATTAAGTGTGCAGTTTTCTTGAAATTCATTAATATCTTTGTAAATGTCTTTTTTTAAATTTTTAAAACGTTATTTAATTTTATTTGAGAGAGAGAGAGAGTGTGCTTGAGAGGGGGGAAAGGTCAGGGGAAGGGAGGGAGAAAGTGAGAGTGAGAGCAAGAGAGAGAGAGAGAGAGAGAGAGAGAGAGAGAGAGAGAAACAATCTTAAGCAGGTTCCATGCTCAGAGCTCTCCAATGCCAAGTTCGATCCCACGACCCAAGTCAAAATCAAGAGTTAGATGTTCAACTGACTGAACCACCCAGGTGCCCCTTGGCAAATGTCCTAAATGTAAAATTTTGGTAGAACAAAAGCAATTTTCATCATACAAATACAAATCTTCATCGTATAAACTTACCATGAAAGCATAGAATCTCCATTATCATTACCAGTCAATAACAGGAAAATGAGAATATTATTTCTCACTTAAAAAAATACAAAACTTCTTTTTATTTTCTAAATTAAAATACATTATTGTATGATGAAAACAACACAAATAAGAGGAATATTTTCCCACATGCTATATAAAATTATATATCTCCTAATTATATGTACAGAGAAATTGAAACATAAATGATACAGCTTAATAGGTTAATAAGAGAGAGGGAATTAGAAAGTAGTTTCCATAATAAACTTGATAGGTTGGATCCTCTGTTTCCTGAAATAGCATTATTCCAAGTAACTATACCAGTCAAGATAGTCTTGATAAGTCTGCAGAAACAAACAAACCTGGAAATGCCGATAATTTAAAATACAGAACTTTATTTTTCAGTCATGGAAAATCTTTTGCAAGTCTAGTGGTTCTCCAGGCAGCTCCTTTTTAGCAAGATCTCAGGTATCTGGGCATATGTTTGTGTCTTGGGGCACCACCGTTTAAACAAGAGCCTTCCAATTTGCCTGGGGAAGAGAACTAAAGAGCTGGGCAGGGGAAGAGCAGGGGCATTTCGTTGTCTCAGCCTAAGATGTGGAATATGTTACTTAAACTCAAAATCATATGACTCTCTCTGACTGCACAGAGCCTGGAAAAGTTTGGTGACACATGTGCATTCAGTGAGCATTAAATGTCTCTGCTAAAATGAGGTCTTCATTCTGAGCTATTCCAAGTGGTGTGAACTGACCACGTCCTGAGAATTTAGGCCACAGGATATGTCAGAGTGCCAAAATAATTGCCGTATTAGTTTTCTGTTCCTGCCTAACAAATTGTCACATACAGCAGCTCAAACAACACAAAATTGCTGTCTTAACAGTTCAGAGGTCAGAAGACTAATAGAGGTTTCACTGAGCTCAAATCATGGTGATATTGGGGCTATGTTCCTTCTGGAAGCTATAGAAGATTATCAGTTTCTTGCCTTTTCCATTTTCCAGGGCTGTCCACATGCCTTGGCTCCTGATTGCTATTCTCTGTTTTCATCCTCAGTAATGTTACATCTCTCTGACCCTTCATGATGACATTTTTCTCTGACCACAGCCAGGCACGGTTCTGTGTTTTTAAGGAGTCATGTCCGTATGGCCCACCTGGATAATGTAGTATAATCGCCTCATCTCAAACTCCTTAATATTAATCACATCTGCAAAATTCCCTTTGCCATGCAAAGTAACATATTGACAAGATCCAGCGTTTAGGATTAGAATACAATTGGCAGGTGGTGGGGATGATTCATTATCTGTTCCGGCCACTTTTTGTCATGATGAAATTCACTCATTTGAATTTAATGTTAATAACTGGTTGCCATCTTAGAACAAAACAGTTTTCAATAGAAGTTTCCATTCCTCTGGATTTTATTTCTTTTTTTTTTTTTTTTTTTTTTAAATTTTTTTTAACGTTTATTTATTTTTGAGACAGAGAGTGACAGAGCATGAACAGGGGAGGAGCACAGAGAGAGGGAGACACAGAATCTGAAACAGGCTCCAGGCTCTGAGCTGTCAGCACAGAGCCCGATGCGGGGCTCGAACTCACGGACCGTGAGATCATGACCTGAGCTGAAGTCGGACGCTTAACCGACGAGCCACCCAGGCGCCCCTGGATTTTATTTCTTTTTAACAACCATCGGTTTAAATATGGTCCTGTAAATCAGGACTTGAGACCAAGTTTTTATCATGTCTGCTTGCACTGTCTAGCTATTGTGTGTTTGTCTATTCCTGTTAGTGCTACTATTAGGAAAACCATTTCAACTTTGTTGGGGTAATTTCCCCTTCTCTGCTCTCAGGCTATATAACTTGGGTGCAGCTGACCTTGCTGAAGGGTCCACTGATGCCCACATAAACCAAGTGTACCCATCTAAAAATTTGCATTATCCAATCATAACTGTTTATCCAAAAAAATTCCCTCCAGAGAGTGAATTGCAGGACTTAGGTGAGACGGCTCTGAAAAAGGAATTCTTGTCTGACTGGGGTTGCTGAACATAGATGTTTCAAGTATGGACCTGCTGGTGTCCCCCTCAATCCAGCAAGTGGGGAACGAACCCACTGTAGAGGAAAGTAGGGTTGGAAGACAGAGACAGAATCCTGAATCCCATTGACATTATCCAAACATCTCGATCTAGCCACGCTTGAGATTTTTATTACAAAAATCTATGCTTGAACTCATGACCCTGAGATCAAGAGTTCCCTGCTCTTCTGACTGAGCCCATCAGGTCCCCATTGACTCACCCCCTTAAAATAAGCCCTGAAGGACTGGGGTACTTCATAGCCTCTGCCTGCCCAGAATAACTAGTGTTACCATTTATAATTCTCTCTGCAATGCCACATAAACCCAATATTGCTAGTAGTTCTGACAAGCAGCAGTCTTTGTGGGTATTTACTTCTCACTTAATAGTCATGCCGGGTGTTGAATGCTCCGTAGACAACCAGTCCAACAATAGATACATCAGTTGGCTTTTACTGCCACGTATGATCTGTGTTCCACAAAGGCATATAGAGGTATGTGAAAATGGGGGAATCATCAAGTAAGCAATGCTTATGAAAGTCATTTGAAAAGCATTTAATAAACTGAATGATGGCAGAAAGGTTTTTTTTGTTTTGTTTTGCTTTTTGTTGTTTTTTTTTTTTTTTTTTTTTCCTTAGTGAGTATGTTGTCCCTGTCAGGATGCAGCTTCAATAATGGAAAAAAACTGTTATAGCTTCCTGCTGTTACTAGGTTTTTAAGTTATTGTTAAAAGAAAGATTTATATTCCTCAACGATTATGCTCTTGTATGTACATTTTATTCACCATATTTGGGATCCCCATAGTACTAAAGTTGGAAAGATTTTATTAAAGGGGCACCTGGGTGGCTCAGTAAGTTAAGTGTCCAACTTTGGCTCAGGTCATGATCTCACAGTTTGTGGGTTCGAGCTGCACGTCAGGCTCTATGCTGACAGCTTGGAGCTTAGAACCTGGAGCCTGCTTTGGATTCTGTGTCTCCCTCTTCTCTCTGAGCCACCCACCCCCCCTTGAGCTTGCTTAATCTCTCTCTTTGTCTCTCACTCAAAAAAGTAAACATTAAGAGCTTAAAAAAAGATCTTAATAGCAGAATACAAAATAGAGTATTTTGATTATAAAACTATATCTGTATATAAGTGTATTTACTTAGAAAGGTATTATGAACAAATAATTTGGGACAATAAGATGGGTTATTTTTATCTTAAAAATTTAGTTAATATTATTAATGAAATAGTCATTAGGTACTGTATTTTTGGTAGAGGTAAGAATAAGCAGCTTATCTGTAGAATGCTTATCTAAATACGCTCTGATTGTGTGGATATAGGTAAAAGTTTAATGGGTAATTGATTTTAAGTGGACTATCATTAATTTTCAAGCAGTGTTGCCTTTCTCTTACTCCTATGACATTTTCTCCTGACCTCTGTTTCCCAAGGGTCAGAATTAACATGGTCTTGGGAAAGAATCCTAAGGTCACCTCTGATATTCCCTAATGACTTCTCTCTCAGCAGCAGTTGTAGAAGTGACATAAAGATAGTTTGTATTGATCCCCTTGTTCCAGCCATCAAAGGATAAGGCTCTGGGAATCACTTCTTAGACAGCTTCCTGACAGCAGTTTGGTGTAGAGAGAAGGGTTATAAGCTTTCCCCAAGTCCCAAGAGGCTAAATGTAGCCATCTGTCATATTAGAGTCACTACGTTTCTAGGTTTTTTTTTTTTTTTTTCCTGAACTGAAGTAAATTGGACAGAAGAGGTTTCCGGAAACATCTCTAGCAAGTCTGATTTATCAGAGGCTGCTGATCACGTACCTCTCATCACACAACCAGGAAGGCTTTCAACCATGGGTTGAAAATACAAACTCTTATATGGACCAGTCAGATAAATGTGAGTGAGTCAAAGGGGCCAGTGAGGATTGTAGTGAACTCTGGAACACAGACCCAAAGAAAGGGGGCTATCCAGCCATGCCTTGCTGTGCATGAAAGCAGCCTCATGCATGAAAAAACACAAAATCTGAGAATTGCTCGGAAGCTTGTTGAACAGGTGGATTCCAGGCCCACACCAGATATTCTAATTTAACTGGTCTGGGATAGGCCCAGGATTCCACATTTGTGTCTCTCATATCCAAAGTTACTTTGATGAACACGATCCCAGAATCATTCTTTGAAAGACACTCTTAAATGATACAGACTGAACGAATGAACAGGAGTTTTCAGGTTTTAACTGGTAGCTAGTGAACACTGCTTTGGCATGTTGGTTATTTGGAACTGAAGGAAGTTGAGAAACAGCAGTTGGAGGAAGGGCTTTGTCCTCTCCCTCTTTCTCACTAAAAGCAGAGTATAAATATCCCATGAGAAAGGTCCCTTCCTTGTACCAGCCTTATCACTGGGGAGGGAGTTGATGCTAAGCTGAATCTGTACAAAAAAAACCTCACTACATGACCCTAATCCTTCATTAGTTTCCCATATATATTTACCTTCCCACAATTCACTGCTTCTAAAGGCCCAAACCCATTGTTCTTCGTCTCCAGTGTATCAACCTTTGTTAAGATGATACCAAAGCTCTCAGGACTAACCACTTTGAGGTTTTCACTTCTTTCCTATGAAGCCCCATATCACGTAAAAACATTAACATAAAATACATTTGTATGCTTTCCCCTATTAATCTGTCTTTCAGTTATTACTGAGAAACTAATCAGTTTATTTTTTAATATTTTTTGACACTTACTTATTTTTGAGAAAGACAAACACACAAATGGGGGAGGGGAAGAGAGAGGGAGACACAGAATCTGAAGCAGGCTCCAGGCTCTGAGCTGTCAGCACAGAGCCTGATGTGGGGCTCAAACTCACGGAGTCGAGATCATAACCTGAGCCGAAATCTGACGGTTAACTGACTGAGCCACCCAGGTGCACTTATCTTGTTTCAGTTAAATTTACACCCTCCAGTTACAAAACCTAAGAGGGTCGAGATATAGCTTTTCCTCCCCTATACTAATCTTCACGTAGTTAAGGAGTAAGCTATCTGCCAGCTCCTTGGCCACCTTGCCTAAACCATTTAAGACCATTGTCTACTTTTGGTGCAGCTCCGGGCCTCCAACTATCTGAGTAAGATGTGTGTAGGCAGGGAGGTCAGGAAAAACTGAATTTTCTTTATTTTTGCTGGTCTAAGGCTAGAGATGGTGCTGGTTGGGACTGTGCATTTAAATCTATGGCTTTGGTGCAGGAATGTGCTCCAAGAATCTTTATACAGAACACCTTGAAGGAATTTCATGAAGCAGATTTCATCCTGCTTGCCCTGATACTCTCATTTGTACCTCATTCCACTTGACACATTTCCATGTTTAGAAAACAAGGTTGCTCATCGCTCCTCTGACTGTGTGGTTGACCAACTAGTCCTAAAGATTGACTGCTTACTTTGGGCACTGGGGAGTTGGCACAAAGCTTACAGATATGACAATTATGGAATGATAGAGAATCCAGCATAATCAAAGGCTAAAGAGGAAGCATAGGATCAGGACTATAGGTCAATGAGGGACCAAGTTAAAATAGGATTGGAATGTTGGAATAGCTTCAGGGTGGTGGAGTTTGAGATGAGCCATCAAAATTGTGTGTGGTGGGGATACATAGAAGGTGAGGAGGGCCTGATTTAGAGTATGGAGGAAGATTCTTGGATTCCAGCCTCTTCTTGCCTTAGACTTTCTTTAAAACTGGTGTACAAACACCCTCCTTCTCTTCTTTTATTCTTTCTGGTCTGGGATAAGTCAGGATTCCACATTTGTGTCTCTCATATCCAAAGTAATTTTGATGAAGGTGATTCCAGAATCATTCTTTGAAAGGCAGTCTTAAAAGATACAGACTGAATGACTGAACAGAAGTTTTCATTATTTTTGGCTTTATTTTTAATCGTGTTTGCCTTTCATATCTCAACTAATGATTATGATTTCTCTGTTAATTTTCAGACTGTTTATATTTGTTTACTTTTCTAATCAAATTCAGTAGGGATGTCAATATAGTTTTACAAGATATGCAGCACCTCACACATACTTTTTTCATCAGCAAAAACTTTTACAAGTCATTAATAAAAATGCAAATGAGACATCAATCTGGCAACAACCTCCTAAGCACTCTTTATTTGGCCTAGGTCTAGCCAGAAGAATGACAAATCATGGATGATTATTCATGCCATTTCAGTTTTTGGAATGGTTGATTTTGCCATTTGGAATGGAACGATTTTTCATGCCTTTACCTATCAATGTTGTCATTTAACAAAACAGTTTAATTTCTTGAGGAATATTTTAGTGAAACAACATGGAATGAGTTTCACTACATAAGCTTCATGAAAGCACGGAACTTATTATCTGTTTTGTTTGCTTCAAGTAGATTTTGTTTTTTACTGTGTGAAATAAAATTGATGATAATCGTGTCTCATTGTTTGGACTATTTATATTTCTGCTTAAAAAAATAACCTATATAGACTTAAACATATTTTTAACCAAAGTATATGTTGTCTGGGGAAAAGTTTTATTCTGAACCCAGAAGTTAAAGTTTTTTCTCAAATCAGTCGTTATGCAGAAGAGACACCCATTGTTTAGTTAAGACTTGAGCCACACAGCAATATCAGCTTTTATATAGTACTGCTTTAATAAAAAGTAATTTGAAAGAAAACCTAATTAAATAAAAGGAAATGTTCTATCTCTCGTATTTGATACCTAAGTCTGTAGGAAGCCAAGGAATTATGTCCATGAAGTCATGGCTCAGAATCCGTATCAGTTTATCTGAGTCATAGGTCCATTTTTGAGAATGTTTTACAATATTTAATGTGCTTTTCTCTTTTGTCTTCCTGAATCCAAAATCCTTGTACTCATTCACTCTAAGTATTTATCTTCCTGAGGAGAAATTGGAATTTGTTAAAAAGAAAATGCCAACAGACTATACTCAGCTTTTGACCTTCACACTTTGGTTATGCAACAAGTCATGTACCACTGACCATATTTGCCAAAGATGACCACATCAATATGTCCCATCCCACATGCTCTTCTGAAACATAAGCTGACTGGGGTGCCTGGGTGGCTCAGTCGGTTAAGCATCCAACTTTGGCTCAGGTCATGATCTCACAGTTCGTGGGTTCAAGCCCCGCATCGGGCTCTGTGCTGACAGCTCAGAGCCTGGAGCCTTTTTCAGATTCTGTGTCTCCTTCTCTCTCTGCCCCTACCCTACTCATGCTCTGTCTCTCTCTGTCTCAAAAATAAATAAACATTAAAAGAAAAAAAAACACAAGCTGGCTACCCCCCTCAAGTAGAATCTCACTTTCCTCCCCTTGAAACTGTACTGGCCTTAGTGCCTCTTTTGTAGCTAGTAGAATAAACATAATTCCACTTGACCTGTACCACTGAATTTGGGATGAGTTGAAATAAACCACACCACTGTATAGATGTAGCATCTCTAGGAGAGACACTTCCATGAAAAGGAAGTGGTGTGGAAGTTTCCATATGTTTTTTTTTTTTTTTTCCCCAACAAACTCTTACAACACTATTGCAGTTTTAGAGCAATGAGGAACCTGAGGCACAACCAAAATACTAAGATGAGCACACATATTTTGTGAATCTGAATCTGGGATTCAGATCCCTGTTTTTCATTTTCTATTCATCTCCTGAGAATTAGATATTCCAGGCGAATGTTAAAATGTCTCTGGCAAATAACAGGTAAAATTTCACATCATACTAAACACCTGTGAATGCAGGTGCTTATTGGATCTGGATGGACAGTTTTCTCCGGGGATCTTAAGCCACTACTGATCATCAGTGGAAACATGAACTTAAGGGTAACCACTAAGGAGACCTGCTATCTCATCCAGAATTTAGAGCCCATGCCCCCTTGTTATGCCCATTGCCATCCCTTTGCGATGCACACACACCCATGGGATTTGGGTAAATATTCAAAGATAAACATGCAGGTTATTTTGAGAACTTAATATAATTTTGAAACCACTGCAAATAGTGAGTCTGCTCCTGCAAGATCATGATCAGAGCTGAGTCTTCAAGCTGGGTTATCACAAGCCCACAAGTGACACTTGAATCTGCAAATTCTCTGCTAGGTGATTGGCCTTGAATGGATAATAGGTGAAGTCCCTTTTTTCTCATTGATCCTTTTTCTTTTTTCTTTCTTTCTTTCTTTCTTTCTTTCTTTCTTTCTTTCTTTCTGTGGGAGGGTGTGTAAGGCAACCTTTCATATTTATGGATGGCATTTGAGAAGCTGTGTATATGCCTTGTAAGTTCAGAAGCAGGCCTTATGCTCGTTGACATTGGAGCTTTATGACTAAGCCAGCCCTTTTTTGTTCCAGATACTCTCTCCAAACATTTCCTTTTCTACAAACATTGTGTGAGGTGATGGGGGCTCAGTCAGCAGCCTCAGAGCAGGGCCTGTGTTTCTGTTTCTGAAGGTATCTTAATCTTCCCACTGCTTGTCTTGTACATCTTTTCTCCTCAGGCAAATGTCTATTTAGAACGGTTGCTTGTTAGTCCTCTTTTAACCTCTGTCTGAAAGCATTTCATTTGTTTTAATGGAAAGAATTCTCCCCTACCCTACCTCCATCCTCTAAAAAATGCAGAACAGAAAAATAAAGACATAATTCTTTTACTCCGGTGTTTAAAATCACCAGCATTCTGTAACATTTGGAACTAAATTTCAAAACACGTCTATCACTCATGACTCATTCATAAAAGTTTTGCTTTCTTCCTAAAAAGCTAGCTGACTCTATGAAACCCACTCTCTGGATGTTATCACTTCCCTGGAATCCAGAGCAGGCACCACCGAGAAGGCACAACTGAGGTCAGGGACCCCTACTCACAGAGCGAGTCTGTCCTCCGTAAATATGACCCATGTGCCCGAGAACCCCAAGTCTTGTTTAGAAACCATAATTCTGATCTAAGTACTGAATTGCTATAGACTTACCCTGGAATCTTTTAAGCCACAATGACCTCCATCGTTCTCCCTCCTTGCCCTCCCCAGTCAGCTGGTAGGACAATGCTGAGGATGAAGCTCTGGGAAGGGGGCTCCCCTGTAAGTCTGGTCCTTCTGTATCCTGGGTATTTCATGGGTCTAACCTCTCATGCTTGCTGTGCTGTGTTAATGTCCATCTCCTTCCTGTCTATTCTACCTGTCCATTCTTCCCCCACTTCATCATTCAAAACAGGATTACTTATTGCTGCCTAAAGTAGAGGATATTTTTTTTTTTCTTTTCTTAAATTTCTGCACCTATAAGTAAGCCCTCTATTATATAGGGAACTCTGATTCTAGGAACTAACCCACCTCTCCTTCTCTATTAACTAATATTTTGGACCATATTAGGATTCTTTCAGGCCAGTAAAATATTTGCTAGCATGTTTTAAAGCTATCTGATTGCTAAGCTCCTATGTTAATGATAAAACTGAAATTATTATTTTTTATTTTTTTAATTTATTTTTATTTTTTTTAATAAGAAACTTATTGTCAAATTGGTTAACATACAACACCCAGTGTTCATCCCAACAGGTGCCCTCCTAAATGCCAATCACCCACATTCCCCACCCTCCCACCCCCCATCAACCCTCAGTTTATTCTCAGTTTTAAAGAGTCTCTTATGGTTTGCCTCCTTCCCTCTCTGTAACTTTTTTCCCCCCCTTCTCCTCCCCGATGGTCTTCTGTTGAGTTTCTCAGGATCCACATATGAGTGAAAACATATGGTTATCTGTCTTTCTCTGTATGACTTATTTCACTTAGCATAATACTCTCCAGTTCCATCCACATTGCTACAAATGGCCAGATTTCATTCTTTCTCATTGCCAAGTAGTATTCCATTGTATATATAAACCACATCTTCTTTACCCATTCGTCAGTTGATGGACATTTAGGCTCTTTCCTTAATTTGGCTATTGTTGAAAGTGCTGCTATAAACATTGGGGTACAAGTGCCCCTATGCATCAGCACTTCTGTATCCCTTGGGTAAATTCCTAGCAGTGCTATTGCTGGGTCATAGGGTAGATCTATGTTTAATTTTTTGAGGAACCTCCACACTGTTTTCCAGAGTGGCTGCACCAGTCTGCATTCCCATCAACAGAGCAAGAGCGTTCCCGTTTCTCCACATCCTCGCCAGCATCTGTAGTCTCCTGATTTGTTCATTTTGGTGACCCTGACTGGCGTGAGGTGATATCTGAGTGTGGTTTTGATTTGTATTTCCCTGATGAGGAGTGACGTTGAGCATCTTTTCATGTGCTCATTGGCCATCTGGATGCCTTCTTTAGAGAAGTGTCTATTCATGTCTTCTGCCTATTCTTCACTGGATTATTTGTTTTTTGGGTGTGGAGTTTGGTGAGTTCTTTATAGATTTTGGATACTAGCGCTTTGTCGGATATGTCATTTGCAAATATCTTTTCCCATTCTGTTGGTTGCCTTTTAGTTTTGTTGATTATTTCCTTTGCTGTGCAGAAGCTTTTTATCTTCATGAGGTCCCAATAGTTCATTTTTGCTTTTAATTCCCTTGCCTTGGAAATGTGTTGAGTAAGAAATTGCTGTGGCTGAGGTCAGAGAGGTCTTTTCCTGCTTTCTCCTCGAGGGTTTTGATGGTTTCCTGTCTCACATTCAGGTCCTTCATCCATTTTGAGTTTATTTTTGTGAGTGGTGTGAGAAAGTGGTCTAGTTTCATTCTTCTGCATGTTGCTGTCCAGTTCTCCCAGCACCATTTGTTAAAGACACTGTCTTTTTTCCATTGGATGTTCTTTGCTGCTTTGTCAAAGATTAGTTGGCCATACATTTGTGGGTCCAATTCTGGAGTCTCTATTCTTTCCATTGGTCTATGTGTCTGTTTTTGTGGGTTTTTTAAACATTTATTCATTTTTGAGACACAGAGACAGAGTATAAGTGGGGAAGGGGCCAAGAGAAAGGAAGATACAGAATCCGAAGCAGGCTCCAGGCCCGAGCTATCAGCCCAGAGCACACTTAACCAACTGAACCACCCAGGTGCCCCAATTTTTTTAACCTTTTTACAAAAGTATTACATACTACCCAGTACCTGAAGCTTCTCCTTTGACATTAGGGAGGGCTAAATTACTGGATAGAATCATGTCAGGTAATGAATTCTGAAGCACATTAACCTGTTTTAGTATTATTTTAAGTTTGTTTATTTTGAGAGAGAGAGAATGAAAGTGGGCAAGCAGGGGTGGGGCAGAGAGAGAGAAACCTAAGCAGGCTGTGCGTTGTCAGCACAGACCCTGACTCAGAGCTTGATCCCAAGACCCTGGGACCGTGACCTGAGCCAAAAGCTAGCAGGAGGCTGAACTGACTGAGCCACCCAGGCACTCCCCTATATTTTAGTATTATAAAAGTTACATTTGAAGTAAAACACATTAGAAGTTGAAAGACTCAAGTATTTTCATATTCTCAAAGAATTTCTTAAAGGGCTTTCCTAAAGTAAAACATCTATTCTAATGCAAAAGTTTGAAAGGTAACGTGGGAATGAGAAAATTCTCTAAAGTCAACTCCTAGGATGAAAACTGAGAAAAGAAAACATTACATATGACCTTTTCTTAATACTCTATAATTCCATGCAGGCATAAGTTTGGTTTCCATTAAACGATATTAAAAAATCCTCCAAAGCCTTCCTCTCCTTAGAAGGGTGGCCTGATTAGATATGCCTGCTTTTACATCAAGAATTGCTCTGTTGTTAGCATTTAGAACCTGAGAACCCGAATTTACACTCAGAACTACCCTACTGGGAATTCAGCTTCGATGAAATTTTTCTTCTTCTCCTTATCTGCTTTAATGTGGTGTTCCTTCTGTGGAATTTCAGTGTGGATTAATTGGCGACGGATACTATATCCCTTTTTGGCAACCTCTTCCAAGAAACTAATTTTTTTATTTTCTTTTTCGTTCTTTACTTTTTTTTGGACTGAATATAGAATTTTTCTCTTTAAAACTACTTCAAATAAGATAAACTTAAGTGGATTCTGCTATAATATAGCATATGAAATCTCGTGCAGCTAGGTGGAATCAAATGGTGGTTACATGCGAGAGAAGTGCTGTATAGCAGTTTGTATTTTGCTTGTGTGGTTATATTAAAACTATTTATAAAAACTATTTTCTATTTATTAATTTATTTTTTATTGTTCCCATTTTTTTAATATGAAATTTATTGTCAGTTTGGTTTCCATACAACACCCAGTGCTCTTCCCAACAGGTGCCCTCCTCAATGCCCATCACCCACTTTCCCCTCCCTTCCACCCCCATCAACCCTGTGTTTTCTCAGTTTTTAAGAGTCTCTTATGGTTTGCCTCCCTCCCTCTCTAATGTTTTTTTTTAAATCTATTTAAGAGGTGTAGGAGACAAAGTATGAACCCTTTAAAGGACACAAATTTTAGGGAAGAAGCACAAAACAAGTTGACATGAAGTTTCAAAGCATAGTTTCAAAACCTCATGGTCCACTTGGTTCAGAAAGGATATTTTTTTTTCAACTCGAGTTGTATTTTTTCAATTCAAAGGAAGCATTCTTTAGAAAGAGGAGCCGAGTCAGTAGAGTGGGTGGGAGATACTGTAATTATTAACCTAGTCACCATGGAAAAAAACATTCCAATTGAGCAATTACATTTAGGCAATTATATTCAGATCCCTCATACTCTGTCAGTCATATCTTCTTTGGGTTTTTCTTTTATAAACCACCAGGCAGAGAACACAGAAAAAATAAGGAAAAGAATGTAGGGACCACAGTAAACTTCTTTTCTCTGAGTGAAGGGGACAGAGGCACGTGATTATGGTCTGGAGCTTGAGACCAGAACTGAATATGTGAAAGTGACCTCTTACTCTGATGAGTAAGTATAATAAATTACCTGTGATAGTCATCAAAAATGCAAATTCCTACATTTCACCATAGACACGCTAAGTCAGGGCCTCCTTGAAAAACGGCCTAGGAATTAACATTCCAGTAATTCTCCATGTGACTCCTAATGTATGGTGACATTTGACATCCAAATAAAGCCAGTTTAGAGATTAAAAAAAAAAATTATAGGAGCCAACTGCCTGATAATAATTAGGACTCCTTCTAAGAATATATTTGTAACCTAAGATTAAGCTAAATTGCATCTGATAATCAATAGTATTTTTTCTCTGGTGCCATTACTTTTTACCGAGGTGTTTCTTAGGGTTACTGCTCTGGATAGTATTTTATATGATCTCTTAGGAAGTAGCCAACACACTAATAGTCATGAAAGTCTAAAAGGGGAAAATAGAAGATCTGGGTTCTGGAGCTCTCATCAGTCTTTTGATCTCTCTGGGCTTTGGTTTTTCTCATCTCTCAGATATGGTTTGGACTTTATCAGGAGCTGTGAAGGTAAAGTCAGCAGGTGGAACTGGCCTGGTGAAGCCCCTGAGGAGAAGTGGAGATGGGGACACTGGGGAAAACTTATTGCATTGAAGTGGGCCACCACTGTCCAATTCTCACCAAAGGTTGGCAGGCAAGAATTGAGACCCAGGATTGCCACAGTGTCCAACTTTTCCAGAGAAGCCGGAAGTCCCGTTTATAATGTGAAATATCCTGATTGTGAAATGGCTGAAACTAACACAAAATATCTAACATATAGCATAGGCCCATACTTTAAGGGATAAATAGAGCACGTTTGTTCCCTTGATTTAGTCCATAGGCCTTAACATCCTTTCTAGTTATAAAATCCTTGGCATCTCATACCTTTCTCACCTCTCCCTAGATCTAAGTTATCATATTGGCAACTCTAGGCACATACATGGAGACAACCTAAATGGTAACTAGGAGAAACCAGTAACAGGGTATTTCCTTAAAGACTTAATCCTGTCTCAGCATAAAAGATTCCTATTCAGATTCCTATTCATTTTTTTAACATTTTATTTTATTTTTATTTTTTTAACTAATTAGTTTTTTGAGAGAGACAGCGAGTGAGCATGAGTTGTGGAGGGGCAGAGAGAGAGGAAGAGAGAGGATCCCAAGCAGGCTCTGCACTGTAAGTGCAGAACCTGAAATGGGGCTAGAACCCGCAAACTGCAAGATGATGGCCTGAGCTGAAATCAAGAGTTGGATGCTTAACTGACGGGGCCACCCAGGTGCCCCAGATTCATATTCATTTTTAAAGGGATGATCCTAAGAGTGCATTCAACATGGCATAAGCCTGGCTGTAGAAACATAAATTGTCCCTCCTCACTTAACATGTCATGGCTAATGACTCTGTCTGTACAGGTAAATTAGAATTAGGACTAAAAGTTCTCAGCAACCAGGTTGGCTGTGATTGATTAAGTCTTTTGTGTCAGTGGTTGGGCCTATATTTCCATGTTATGTACACTTACAATGGAGATAGCTAAAGATCAATGTTTCAGCTGTGTCTCACTCTGGCAAATCATAAATTCTTCAGGAATCTTCCTTTACCTCCCTATAAATTCACTCAATCTTTGAAGTTTTAGATTTTGTTTTTCTATCTTAAATGTTGTCGAATTAAAATCTTGTTGAATTTGGGGCACCTGGGTGGCTCAGTAGGTTAAGCAACTGACTGTGGCTCAGGTCATGATCTTCCAGTTTGCAAGTTCAAGCCCCGCATAGGGCTCCATGCTGCTGGCTCAGAGCCTGGAGACTACTTTGGATTTTGTGTCTCCCTCCCTCTCTCTCTGTTCATTCCCTGCTGTACTCACTCTCTCAAAAATAAGGATAAAAAGATTTTTTTAGAGTCTTGTTGAATTTAAAAAAAGGTCATGTGGGGCCCTGAGTGGCTCAGTCAGTTGAGCTTTTGACTTCGGCTCAGGTCATGATCTCACAGTTTGTGGGGTTGAGCCCCATGTCGGGCTCTGTGCTGACAGCAAAGAGCCTGGAGCCTGCTTCAGATTCTGTGCCTCCCTCTCTTTGCCCCTTCCCCATTCTCACTGTGTCTCTCTGTCTCTCAAAAATGAATAAATGTTAAAAAAAAATTTAAAAAAAGGTCATCGTGTACTTACAAAACCTAGTTTGACATCCATATATGCAACATTGACACTCCATCCCCACGCATATTTAAGTATGAAAGATTAAGTTCAGAAAGATTCCTTCAGTAGTATTTAGAATGTTTTCACCAAGTTATTAGATTTCTGCTCCTTGTATTCAACTATACTTTGCTATGTTGAAGAACTGGAAAAATTTGTAAGTTCCATTTGGCATTTTATACAATACTGACTCATTAAATATTTCCAGATTATTAAACGCCCAAGTGAATGAATGGTATCATTCTCACCACTATTCTTTACTGGGGGGAGGAAACCTGACTGGGCATCTCTGAAGGCATATTGAACATACACTTAGATTGAGGTGATCCAGTAATCCTAGCATGGGGGATAGTAAGATTTAGCATTTGTTGGTTCTCTCTCTACCAGATATTTTATGAATTTTATTTCTAAATTCATCACCACCTTCCAAAATAGTTATTCCCATATTATAGTTGAGGAAAATGGGGCTCAGAGATAGCAAGGCCCAAAGAAAGTAAGTGACTTGTCTGAGTCACTAAGCCAGGATCCAAATCTAATTCTGTATGGCTCCAAAGTCCGTATTTTTTCCATTACTTGCTGGTGTCTCCCAGTGCTACAGAGTGGAAAGGGTTTTCTCAGCCCCATTTTTCTCATTGGTAAAACATGGGAGTTGGACAAGATGATCACTGCCTTCTGTTTGACTTCTAACATCCTATACTGATGTTTTAGGGCTTTCTGCTGCAGAGAGTATGACTCATTCTTAGGCGAAACCCCCTTTGGATGTTTTCAGATACCTCTGATCCTGGCTAAGATTTTCAAACAGGATGTTGACAGATGTACTTAGTATTAATCTTGTCTCCCGTGGCATTTGGATGTCTGCCAATTCTTTGTCACTCTGAACAATGGAGAGCATTATTTTCTCTGTTGGTTTATTTTCACGTCAACCTACTCTCTACTGTTTCTTTTCCTAACCCTGAGCCATGGGTTTATATTTAACTAGACGCTTGAGTTTGTTTTTTTTTTTTTTTTTAATGTTTATGTGCCCGTTTGACCAACTCTAATAAAGATTTCTAATTTTTTTAAACAAAATCCATAATTATCTAGGTTCTCTTTAGAACATCATGTAAGACAATGCCACATCTTCATAAAACTGGACACAAATGATAACATGATGTCAGAGGACCACTGCTAGTTGTCAAGTGAACTGTTAGATTAATGAAGATTAAATTCTCTATATATCACAGACATAACTGAAATCTACATACACACTTGAAAGTACTTCTCATTATAATAGGAACACATTTTAAGTTCCCATAGATTATTTTAAGGCATTTGGAAATCTAAGCTGCATCTTCAACTAATGTAAGCAGCTTAGATACTAAACCAATTTTGATAAAAGTTAGAAATGACTACATCAATAATTTTCTTTACTGCTAGTTTCATTTCAGGAATTGTTCTTTGTGATGATTATATTTACATGGTCACAAAACTAAACAATGGACATAGGAAAAAAAAAACCAACCCCTTAATTATTTCAGTATTGTCTACCTTTTCTTTTGATGTAATAAGTTCCTATGATGTTTACTCTGTCACTTGGGGGCTGTCTCCACTGCTCCAAAACTGTAATAACATCAGATAATTATTTAATTCTGATATAAAGAACTCAAAAACTTCAAATTGGGGTGCCTGGGTGTTTCAGTCTGTTGAGCATCTGATTCTTGATTTTGGCTAAGGTCATGATCCCAGTGTCATGAGATCTAGCCCTGCATTGGGCTCTGCAGTGAACATGGAGCCTTCTTGGGATTCTCTCACTCCCTCTCTGCCCCTCTACCCTGCTCACACACACTCTGTCTCTAAAATAAAAATTTTAAAATCTTCAAATAATAATTTTTGGAACCCATCCTTTATAGCCTCTTGCCTTTTTTTAGGCTTGGTGATTGGCATAACCTTTTTTATTCCTATTCTTAACAATGATATTCTGCTAAAACCAACACGTGTTGAGAATCTTCTTTATGCAGGGTGACAATACTGGGTATGGTGGGAGGATACAAGTATACTAAAGATGTAATACATGCCTTCAAAGGGCTTATGGTAAATAGGTAAAAAATGGGCAAAAACTGTTATATAAGCCAAAGGAGGGTAAATGCTATTAAAAGAACATAAGTAAGTGCCTTAAGGAGCTTTGAAGAGTTGGCATTTCACCTGAGACTTGAAGATCAGGACAATTTTAGACAGGGACATGAGGAATTAGGGAAGGATGTTCCTGGTAAAAGAAATAAAGCAAAAAACATCATGAATTTTACCATTTGATCCTTTCTTTGAATTTTCTTCTGTATCCAACCTCTTCCCATGCATTGCTCTCTACACGGTTAATTCACATTTAGCATTTCAGACTCAATGGAGACCTCATACTTCTGGAATCCTCCTCCATCAGGTAGGTTATGAATTCAGTTTGGGATTAAGGAATGTCTTTCTCAAGTGTTTTCCATTTCCATAAATTAGTCTCCTACAACTTAATTTCACAAGCTAGAATCCTAGGAATCATCCTTTTTACCTTCATCTCCATCCCTACATCCAGTTCAACATACGTCTCACTAATTCTATTTCCAAAATAAAGATTAAATGGGGCGCCTGGGTGGCTCAGTTGGTTAAGCGTCCAACTTCAGCTCAGGTCACGATCTCACGGTTTGTGAGTTTGAGCCTCAGGTCAGGCTCTGTGCTAATAGCTCAGAGCCTGGAGCCTGCTTCAGATTCTATGTCTCCCTCTCCCTCTGCCCCTCCCTTGCTCATGCTCTCTCTCTTTCTCTCTCAAAAATAAAAATAAACATTAAAAATTTCAAAATAAAGATTAAATAAATTTTAGATAAAATATGTGTCAGATACATACAATGGAATATTATTCAACCATAAAAAAGAATTCTATTTTAATGTTTTCTATGACATGGATTGACCTTGAAAACATTATGCTTAGTGAAATAAGCCAGACACAGAAGGATAAATATCACATGATTCTACTTATATGAGTACTAATAATAGACAAATTCATAGAAATAGAAAGTAGAGGAGAGATTACCAGGGGCTGGAAGGAAAGGGCAGCTATTATGTAATAGGTAAAGAATTTTTGTTGGACACAGTGAAAAAGTTTTGAATATTTATAATAGTGATGGTTACACAACATTGTGAATGTACTAAATGCTACTGACTTGTGCACCTATAAATAGTTAAGATGACAAATATTTTATGTATATTATATCACAATCAAAAAATTTTTAAAAAGTTAATTAAAATCCTTTCTCTGAAATTCTACTTGTTTGGTCCCAGTCACCACTACCTCTCACCTGGACTACCGAAATGCTCACATTGGATCTAGTCTCCACCTATCTGTACACACTCATTGTCTGCTACCTTTCCCTTCATTTACTTCTCTCTAGGGATACTCAATTTGTTACTATTATGAAAATACACAAAACTGTTATTCTGAAACAGTTGTAAACTTGCCATTTCCTTTTGGAGTATGCTTTTCCTCTGCCTCTCTGTTTGCTTGACTCTTTAGCATAATTTGTATTTCAATTGAAACATCCTTTCTTTCTTAAGGAGGTTTTTGCTGACCTACCTCATCAATGTGTTCTCTACTTCTTTTCCAACCTGTATTTTATATCACAGAACTCCATTTACTACTGCAGTGATCTCATTCTGTAGCTTTTCTTTTTACCAATGTATTTAGCTTGAGTAACCAAAAAGGTGGTGATGCCATTGCCTAACATGGGAGGAGATAGGGAAAGACCATATTTGATGCACAGTTAAGTTGGAAGGTTAGATAAACAAAAGGAAGAATAAAGTTCACCTGCAAATATATGAATCTGGAGTTCAAAGAGCAAAAGATGGATTGGAGATACAAATGTGAAAATTATTAAACTCTCAGTGATATTTAAGGTCACGAGAATGAACAAAATAATCCAGAGAAAAACTGAAGATTCAGAAGAGGAGGCCTTGAACTAGATCTTGAAGATCTTTAGAGATTCTATAAAGCAGAATTCAACAAATTAGAGAAGTAACTATTAACAACAAAACCCAGAACTCTGTGGTTTGATGTAGGCCAAGAATGGAAACGTGTCAAGAAGAAAGGAGTGGTCCTTTGTGTTGTATGAAGCTCTGGATTCAATTAAGGTGAACACAGCAAAGTTTACACTCAGTCTAGTGTCATGAAGATTGTTGTGGACCTTGATTAGAGTGCTTTCAGTGGAACACCATCATCTGAATAGGGTGGACAGAATAAGACCATGGTGGAATATAAAGCAAATTGGAAGGAGGTAAGGAAAGGAAGACTGTGTGGAATTGTTTACCTTAGAATAAGAGTAGGGAAAAGTGAGTGATGAGAAATCACAGGTGTTTGCACAGGTGTGAGACACCAACCTGTTCCTATGAGAGGAAGGAGCTGCAAATGTGAGGTAAGGCAAATAAGTGACATACCTAGAAAGGTGACAGCCACAGGCTTGGGAGCACTAGTAGGAGAAAAGAGCCTTGAATGGGAGGAAGCACGCTTTTTCCACTGATACAGAAGGCAACCAGCAGAAATTGTAACAATATGAAGCAAGAATTTAGATTTGATAGTGGAAAGAGGAGGGAGTCCCCATTTGATGACCTGTGTCATCAGTGAATTATAGGCGAGGTCATCAGCTGGGTTTACATGTGGAGGAGGGGAGTGAAGTTTGAGAAGAGATATGAGGATACAGAATAGTTGTCTTGGAGAGTGAGAAAGCCATCTCCTGGAAAAAGAATTGTGGCTGTTTTGCTGGGTAGAGTTAAATGCTCATGTAAGGTCTATAATCAGGTGAAGTGAAACCAATCAGGCAGGTTTTGCTACTTTGTAGGCAGGAGTGGAAACCAGAGATGGAGGGCTTCCATCTCAAGTTTTGTCAGGCAAGTGATGGAGAGAGGGAATACGAGTACGTAAAAGAAAATTTTAAGAAATAAATCTAGAAAGATGAGCTGAGGCCAGTTCATGGAGTGCTCTGAATGTCAGGCTAAAAACATGAATTTTATTTCATAGGCAATGGGAAGTCATTGATGTTATTTCTGACTATGGAAGTGACATTACCCAAACTGTACTTCTTTATAATTAAATCTTCTTTTAATGTAAAGTGCTGAGATGGTTGAAGGACAGGAATAAATAAGACCATTTGTGAAGGACCAAAGATTAGATAATCATGATCTAAATGAAAGTAAGCAAGAGTTGACTTGAGCCAGACCACTGAAGGATAAATTCCTAAGAGATCTTGGTATCTATCTTACATCTTGGTATCTAAGACCAGCTTTATGGGAGCATTAGGTGCCTGGGGAGAGAATCATAAGGGCTAGGGTAGGATTAGGCAGGATATTATCTAAATATCTGTCTGGAATCTGTCTGCTTATTAACTAAACAAATGTGTGGAAGCACATAGGCATCAAGTGGTATATTGATCAATCACTAAATGAATGAGAGCCCAAGATGTAATCTGGAGTATTGAAACAAAATAAAAAATCATACAGTTGTTGACCAGTAATGAAGCCACAGGATGTCAGGAAGAATTCAGGTAATGGTATGCAGGATGGGCAGGGTCAGGGTGGCTCAAGGCACAGAGTATGGCTAACACAGAAATGCTGGGTACCGGTCCAAAGTGCTAAGTGGAGCAGGGAGACCAGCCAGGTTAAAGAGTAGATGTAAGGGACTTTGGAACTAACGTTCAGTTCAGTTGTACAGGATTGGCCAATTTAATGACAAACTTCTGACGTGAACCATGAGTGTGCCAGATTTTAAGCCATCTAAGTATATGTACATGCTAGCGGTAACAGTTGAAATGCTAAAATGAAAAGTCACAAAAGAGCACAGTTGGAGATACGTCAGAATCAACTGGCTATGATACAGTGTTCAACAATCAGTAATACTTCAAATCATTCCTAGGATTTGACAATCTATGTCAACCTTGAATCCAGAAGCTGAGCTAGTGTCCTCATGGGTATCTCTGGCAATCTGAAAGTACAACTGATTTTCTGGCAAATCTGTGATGCAGGTTGGTTTTGAATTTTTCATTTAATAAGCAAACTCATTCCATAACCTAGAAATTCATGAACATACTAAACAATAGAACACCAGGACAGACTCCCATTAAGTTTTATTCAGGATGCATCCATCCATCCAACATTTCATGACTATCAGGCATCAGCACTGTGCTAGGCTATGGATACAAAGAAAAATAACTATCTCTTGTTTCTCTTCAAAAAACCTCTAGTCTGTTAAAAAAAAAAAAAGAATAAGCAAAGAGATGTTTATAATAGATGTTATGACTTTGGTGTACACAAGTTTTATTGGTTACATAATTCATGGGAGGGCCAAGGAGTGGTTGGGGAGATAGTAATGGTGATGGAAATAGTTGCAAAAGACTTTGTGAAGAAGGATCAGAAGAAAAAGGGAGCAAGGGTAGGGATTTGGGTAAAAGGTTATGACATCTTATGAAAAGGATGTAGCTGGTGCAAAGCCTTTAGGTACCAAGCACAATGGTAATTTGTGGGGAGGGAGGGAAATTCCTAGTAGTTGTATATGCCTATAGTATTTCAATTATGTTCAAATTTGGCTCATTCCATGTAGATTTTATTTTTCTAGTGTAATCTTTTTATTATCTTTTTTCCCTTCCTTGATTTGAAGTTCAATCAAGATTTTTTTCACTCTTGCTTAACTTCCATAAGCACCAAATAATGTTTAAAATAATGGATGCATATAATAAATCCAGGAAGAATATAAGTAAAATTTCACCAAAATAGAAATATACATGTGAAACCAGTCATTAGAAATGGTAAGAGTATTTATTTATTACTTTAAATTAACCAGAAGGGAAGCTCATGTAATTGAGGCAATAAAAGACTGTAGGTCTATCACTTTTCTTTGGGAATGTTTTCGGAGAACCAAAGCCTTTTATATAACATAATTAAGAGTGTTCATCAGCATGTGCTCATGGGGAAGGAAAAAATAAAACCTCAAACCAGTTTCTATTTCCTTAAGAATTTATTCTGAACTGAATTCTTACCATCTTGATACTGCTTTATTGACAAATAAATGAAGGTACTTTATTTTGTTTGCCAATATTCCCACATATACATCATTGTTTAGAGGCCACAGCTTCTGCTAAATAAATTACTTCCCTTTGGCTTTAGATCAAAAGCAACTTCAAAAGAAGGACATCTTTTCTCAAATTCAATTACTGGCTCTTGGGACTTATATGGAAAAGTTATGATTATAAAAAAGAAAAGATAATTCGCTTGCATCTGGAAATGTTTATAGTATTAAGATAGATGGATTATATAAGGTCTGGTTCTAATATCTTCTTAGGATACAATTAATGAAAGAAAAGCCCAAGCCTCACTTGTAGAGTAGGGAACTCTGTATTTCTCTCAATGTCTCCTGACATTCTCCTGGATTTGTGGTGTTAATTACATTCCACTAACTTTCTCTTCTAAGACCCCACTACTGTTAGCTGAGAAGGTCTTCAAGTAAAACCAATTAGATAAATGTGGCTTCCACTATCTCATGAAATCCTTTTTGAACCCTAGGTATAGTGATCATATACCTGGGATTCCATAGCATAATCCTGATTTCGCATATTTTTTGAGTATGAATGTAAATTTATATATTAGATCTTCTGTCAGTCAGTATCTTGATTTTTAGTTCTAGTAATACGATCATTATAGATAGGCGAGATCTTACAACTTTGAAGTTAAAAGTTTATTTTAAAACTCTAGGTAATCTTTGAAAGATAGTAAACAAAATTAATATATGGATTAATATATGTAATCTTTAAGTGAAACTAGTGTCTGGTTGTGGCATACCTTATAAAAAAATAAAAGCATGTTGAAAATTAACTACCTTTTTATCAGAAATATACCTAGTAACCTAGGATGAGACCTAAGATTTTGGCACTCATCCAGAGTCATAAAGACGTTTTTACTATACAGTGCCATCAAAATTGTTTCTCTGTAGAGCTGGGATAAAGAGACTGGAAGGGCCTGTTTGTCAAATAGGTTGTTGACCTACTGGGATTGGCTTAGAGGATGAGACTTTTACTTGAAGTCAGAATCCTATTATACATAGCTCAGTGTGATAAAACTTTTATTACCCATTATGTTATAAACTTAGGAATATTAGAGTTAAAGAAATGTTAGGATTTTATACAACTGAGAAAGTTTTATCCTATTGACCTGGTTCTTTTAAGCACTTTTTCTGCTCTTCAGGACTCATAATAATTCTTGTTTTTGTCCATACATGGTGTCTGTGTGTCTCTACACCATCTCTCGTGTATCCTTTTATTTCCTTGGCCTCAGAAATTGACCTTTTTGAATTCTAATCAGTTTATAACAATACAAGTTCAGTTTGTGACTGAGGGATCTTCCCACCTTTGTTTGCCAAGTTCTTTTCAGAATCCCCTGGAATGGGAACAGATCTCTTTCCTTATTCAATAGGGATTGCCAATTAAAAAATGGGCCCTTGGACCATGTTTAGACCATCTTTGTGGAGCAGATATTCTTTTCTTTTTTTTTTTTTCATTATATGAAATTTATTGTCACATTGGTTTCCATACAACACCCAGTGCTCATCCCAAAAGATGCCCTCTTCAATCCCCATCACCTGCCCTCCCCTCCCTCCCACCCCCCCTCAACCCTCAGTTTGTTCTCAGTTTTTAAAAGTCTCTTATGCTTTGGCTCTCTCTCCCACTCTAACATCTTTTTTTTTCTTTTTTTTCCTTCCCCTCCTCCATGGGTTTCTGTTAAGTTTCTCAGGATCCACATAAGAGTGACAACATATGGTATCTGTCTTTCTCTGTATGGCTTATTTCACTTAGCATCACACTCTCCAGTTCCATCCACGTTGCTACAAAGGGCCATAGTTCATTCTTTCTCATTGCCAAGTAGTACTCCATTGTGTATATAAATGACAATTTCTTTATCCATTCATCCGTTGATGGACATTTAGGCTCTTTCCACAATTTGGCTATTGTTGAGAGTGCTGCTATAAACATTGGGGTACAAGTGCCCCTATGCATCAGTACTCCTGTATCCCTTGGGTAAATTCCTAGCAGTGCTATTGCTGGGTCATAGGGTAGGTCTATTTTTAATTTTCTGAGGAACCTCCACACTGTTTTCCAGAGCGGCTGCACCAGTTTGCATTCCCACCAACAGTGCAAGAGGGTTCCCGTTTCTCCACATCATGTCCAGCATCTATAGTCTCCTGATTTGTTCATTTTGGCCACTCTGACTGGCGTGAGGTGATATCTGAGTGTGATTTTGATTTGTATTTCCCTGATGAGGAGCGACGTTGAGCATCTTTCCATGTGCCTGCTGGCCATCCGGATGTCTTCTTCAGAGAAGTGTCTATTCATGTCTTCTGCCCATTTCTTCACTGGGTTATTTGTTTTTTGGGTGTGGAGTTTGGTGAGTTCTTTGTAGATTTTGGATACTAGCCCTTTGTCCCATATGTCATTTGCAAATATCTTTTCCTATTCCGTTGGTTGCCTTTTAGTTTTGTTGGTTGTTTCCTTTGCTGTGCAGAAGCTTTTTATCTTCATGAGGTCCCAGTAGTTCATTTTTGCTTTTAATTCCCTTGCCTTTGGGGATGTGTCAAGTAAGAAATTGCTATGGCTGAGGTCAGAGAGGTCTTTTCCTGCTTTCTCCTCGAGGGTTTTGATGGTTTCCTGTCTCACATTCAGGTCCTTTATCCATTTTGAGTTTATTTTTGTGAATGGTGTGAGAAAGTGGTCTAGTTTCAATCTTCTGCATGTTGCTGTCCAGTTCTCCCAGCACCATTTGTTAAAGAGACTGTCTTTTTTCCATTGGATGTTCTTTCCTGCTTTGTCAAAGATGAGTTGGCCATACGTTTGCGGGTCTAGTTCTGGGGTTTCTATTCTATGCCATTGGTCTATTTTTTTGTCTATTTTTTGGTTTCTATTCCATTGGTCTATTCCATTGGTCTGTTTTTGTGCCAATACCATGCTGTCTTGATGATTACAGCTTTGTAGTAGAGGCTAAAGTCTGGGATTGTGATGCCTCCTGCTTTGGTCTTCTTCTTCAAAATTACTTTGGCTATTCGGGGCCTTTTGTGGTTCCATATGAATTTTAGGATTGCTTGTTCTAGCTTTGAGAAGAATGCTGGTGCAATTTTGATTGGGATTGCATTGAATGTGTAGATAGCTTTCGGTAGTATTGACATTTTGACAATATTTATTCTTCCAATCCATGAGCACGGAATGTTTTTCCATTTCTTTATATCTTCTTCAATTTCCTTCATAAGCTTTCTATAGTTTTCAGCATACAGATCTTTTACATCTTTGGTGAGATTTATGCCTAGGTATTTTATGCTTCTTGGTGCAATTATGAATGGGATCAGTTTCTTTATTTGTGTTTCTGTTGCTTCATTATTAGTGTATAAGAATGCAACTGATTTCTGTACATTGATTTTTTATCCGGCAACTTTGCTGAATTCATGTATCAGTTCTAGCAGACTTTTGGTGGAGTCTATCGGATTTTCCATGTATAATATCATGTCATCTGCAAAAAGTGAAAGCTTAACTTCATCTTTGCCAATTTTGATGCCTTTGATTTCCTTTTGTTGTCTGATTGCTGATGCTAGAACTTCCAACACTATGTTAAACAACAGTGGTGAGAGTGGACATCCCTGTCGTGTTCCTGATCTCAGGGAAAAAGCTCTCAGTTTTTCCCCATCGAGGATGATATTAGCTGTGGGCTTTTCATAAATGACTGTTATGATGTTTAAGTATGTCCCTTCTATCCCGACTTTCTCGAGGGTTTTTATTAAGAAAGGTTGCTGAAGTTTGTGAAATGCTTTTTCTGCATCGATTGACAGGATCATATAGTTCTTATCTTTTCTTTTATTAATGTGATGTATCACGTTGATCTATTTACGAATGTTGAACCAACCCTGCATCCCAGGAATGAATCCCACTTGATCATGGTGAATAATTCTTTTTGTATGCTGTTGAATTCTATTTGCTAGTATCTTATTGAGAATTTTTGCATCCATATTCATCAGGGATATTGGCCTGTAGTTCTCTTTTTCTACTGGGTCTCTGTCTGGTTTAGGAATCAAAGTAATACTGGCTTCATAGAATGAGTCTGGAAGTTTTCCTTCCCTTTCTTTTTTGGAATGGCTTGAGAAGGATAGGTATTATCTCTGCTTTAAACGTCTGGTAGAACTCCCCTGGGAAGCCTTCTGGTCCTGGACTCTTATTTGTTGGGAGATTTTTGGTAACTGATCCAATTTCTTCACTGGTTATGGGTCTGTTCTAGCTTTCTATTTCCTCCTGATTGAGTTTTGGAAGCGTATGGGTGTTTAGGAATTTGTCCATTTCTTCCAGGTTGTCCAATTTGTTGGCATATAATTTTTCATAGTATTCCCTGATAATTGCTTGTATCTCTGAGGGATTGGTTGTAATAATTCCATTTTCATTCATTATTTTATCTATTTGGGTCCTCTCCCTTTTCTTTTTGAGAAGCCTGGCTAGAGGTTTATCAATTTTGTTTATTTTTTCAAAAAACCAGCTCTTGGTTTCATTGATCTGCTCTACAGTTTTGTTTTGTTTTTTGATTCTATATTGTTTATTTCTGCTCTGATCTTTATTATTTCTCTTCTTCTGCTGGATTTAGGTTGCCTTTGCTGTTCTACTTCTATTTCCTTTAGGTGTGCTGTTAGATTTTGTATTTTGGATTTTTCTTGTTTCTTGAGATAGGCCTGGATTGCAATGTATTTTCCTCTCAGGACTGCCTTCGCTGCATCCCAAAGTGTTTGGATTGTTGTATTTTCATTTTCATTTGTTTCCATATATTTTTAAATTTCTTCTCTAATTGCCTGGTTGACCCATTCACTCTTTAGTAGGGTGTTCTTTAACCTCCATGCTTTTGGAGGTTTTCCAGACTTTTTCCTGTGATTGATTTCAAGCTTCATAGCATTTTGGTCTGAAAGTATGCATGGTAAGATCTCAATTCTTGTATACTTATGAAGGGCTGTTTTGTTACCCAGTATGTGATCTCTCTTCGAGAATGTTCCATGTACACTTGAGAAGAAAGTATATTCTGTTGCTTTGGGATGGAGACTTCTAAATATATCTGTCAAGTCCATCTGATCCAATGTATTATTCAGGGCCCTTGTTTCTTTATTGACAGTGTGTCTAGATGATCTATCCATTTCTATCCAGGGGAGTGTTAAAGTCCCCTGCAATTACCACATTCTTATCAATAAGGTTGCTTATGTTTGTAATTATTTTATATATTTGGGGGGCTCCGTATTCAGCACATGGACATTTATAATTGTTAGCTCTTCCTGTTGGATAGACCCTGTAATTATTATATAATGCCCTTCTTCATCTCTTGTTACAGCCTTTAATTTAAAGTCTAGTTTTTCTGATATAAGTATGGCTACTCCAGCTTTTTTTGACTTCCAGCAGCATGATAAATTAGTTCTCCATCCCCTCACTTTCAATCTGAAGGTGTCCTCAGGTCTAAAATGAGTCTCTTGTAGACAGCAAATAGATGGATCTTGTTTTTTTATTCATTCTGATGCCCTGTGTCTTTTGGTTGGCACATTTAGTCCATTTACATTTAGTGTTATTATAGAAAGATATGGGTTTAGAGTCATTGTGATGTCTGTAGGTTTCATGCTTGTAGCAATGTCTCTGGTACTTTGTCTCACAGGATCCCCCTTAGGATCTCTTGTAGGGCTGGTTTAGTGGTGATGACTTCCTTCAGTTTTTGTTTGTTTGGGAAGACCTTTATCTCTCCTTCTATTCTAAATGACAGACTTGCTGGATAAAGGATTCTTGGCTGCATATTTTTTCTGTTCATCACATTGAAGATTTCCTGCCATTCCTTTCTGGCCTGCCAAGTGTCAGTAGAGAGATCGGTCACGAGTCTTATAGGTCTCCCTTTATATGTTAGAGTGTGTTTATCCCTAGCTGCTTTCAGAATTTTCTCTTTATCCTTGTATTTTGCCGGTTTCACTATGATATGTCGTGCAGAAGATCGATTCAAGTTAGGTCTGAAGGGAGTTCTCTGTGCCTCTTGGATTTCAATGCCTTTTTCCTTCCCCACATCCGGGAAGTTTTCAGCTATTATTTCTTCAAGTACACCTTCACCTCTCTCTTCCTCTTCTGGAATACCGATTATGTGTAGATTATTTCTCTTTAGTGCATCACTTAGTTCTCTAATTTTCCCCTCATACTCCTGGATTTTTTTATTTCTCTTTTCTCAGCTTCCTCTTTTTCCATAATTTTATCTTCTAGTTCATCTATTCTCCCCTCTGCCTCTTCAATTCGAGCCGTGGTTGTTTCCATTTTATTTTGCAGCTCGTTTATAGCATTTTTAGCTCCTCCTGACTGTTCCTTAGTCCCTTGATCTCTGTAGCAATAGATTCTCTGCTGTCCTCTATACTGTTTTCAAGCCCAGCGATTAATTTTATGACTATTATTCTAAATTCACTTTCTGCTATATTGTTTAAATTATTTTTGATCAGTTCATTAGCTGTTGTTATTTCCTGGACATTGTTTTGAGGGGAATTCTTCGTTTTCGTCATTTTGGATAGTCCCTGGAGTGGTGCGGAACTGCAGGGCACTTCCCCTGTGCTGTCTTGAATAACTTGAGTTGATGGGCAGGGCCACAGTCAGACCTGATGTCTGCCCCCAGCCCACCGCTGGGGCCACAGTCAGACTGGTGTGTACCTTCTCTTCCCCTCTCCTAGGGGCAGAATTCACTGTGGGGTGGTGTGGCCCATCTGGGCTACTTGCACACTGCCAGGCTTGTGGTGTTGGGGATATGGCGTATTAGCTGGAGTGGATTGGCAAGGTGCACAGGGGTGGGAGGGGCAGGCTCAGCTTGCTTATCCTTCAGTGATCTGCTTCGGGAGGGGCCCTGCGGCACCGGGAGGGTGTCAGACCCACCGCTGGAGGGATGGATCCGCAGAAGCACAGCATTGGGTGTTTGGAAGGTGCAAGCAAGTGCCCTGGCAGGAACCAGTTCCCTTTGGGATTTTGGCTGGGGGATGGGTGAGGGAGATGGCGCTGTCGAGCGCCTTTGTTCCCTGTCAAGCTGAGCTGTGTCGTCCAGGGCTCAACAACTCTCCCTCCAGTTGTCCTCCAGCCTTCCCACTCTCTGAGCAGAGGTGTTAACTTATAACCTTCCAGATGTTAAGTCCTGCTTGCTGTCAGAACATACTCCGTCTGGCCCCTCTGCTTTTGCAAGCCAGACTTGGGGGCTCTGCTTTGCCGGTGGGCCGCCCCTCTGCCCCGGCTCCCTCCCGCCAGTCTGTGTAGCGCGCACCGCCTCTCCACCCTTCCTACCTTCTTCCATGGCCCTCTCGTCTGCACTTGGCTCCAGAGAATCCATTCTGCTACTCTTCTGGCAGTTTTCTGAGTTATTTAGGCAGGTGTAGGTGGAATCTAAGTGATCCGCAGGACGCAGTAAGCCCAGCGTCCTCCTACGCTGCCATCTTCCTTTAATCCCTCTGGAGCAGATGTTCTAACAGCGGGCCTCGGTCAAGATGGCAGCTTGACGTTGCAGGACTTCCGGGTCTTACCAGAAAAGCAGAGCAACATTCTCAGCTCTAATTTCTGGGATGAAGGAAAGCACCTATAGAAGAGCTATAATGTTTTCAGATCTTATAGGCACCAATTATTATGCCAGCATAATTAACACACTTCTCCTGGTTCCAGTTGCATATTAAGCAAATCAGGACTGATGCTGTTCCTCTTACATGCACTGTTTATTTCTTCTCAGTTATATGGGTTTTTTGTTGTTGTTGCTGTTGTTTTTGTCTAGCATCAAATTGTGGTTTTATTTGATTGAGGATTAAGTGGGATAATCTTGTATAAGGCAGTATATCTTTAAAAATAAATATTCTTACAGACCACCACAATATGCATAGAGATATATATCTAATATATACACAAGCGTATATATCTAACACTATCCTACTACCAGAAATCAATCCTGTGCCTTCAAAGAGAAGACACCCACTATGTTCAGCAGACTCTTGTTCTATGCATTCTTTCTAGAGTGTTCATTCATTCCTCCAAAGTTATTCATATTACCAATATAGTTATTCTCTAACTTCAGCCTTGTATCAGGAAACACTGAGTCATCAAAAGAAATAATATTGAGGTTTCTGGGGAATGCAGGAGAGAACATCATTCACTTTTTCTACTTTGGCATCAAGATGTTTGTACCAGGAACAGCTCCAGTGGTGTTCCAACTCTCTGACAATTGTAACCCACAGATTCTCCCATTTATCTTATGTTGACAAATGTCCATCTGCCAATGTTTGATAAGGGTTCAACTACTTCTCTGCAAATTTCTAGGAGGAAACACCTTTCTTCTCAGCTCTAGTCTGGGTTCTTTAACAGGATTGCCAAACAGTACATGCCCTTCTGGTGATCATAGCAGTCTCCATGGTTAAGTAGGAAAACTTTGAAGTTGATCAAGTTCCAATTCCCATGTGCCTTGTTTGACATTAGCTGGCGTTTGCACTATTATCCCACCTCTCAGGATACAGAAGCCAGGAGACTTAAAAAAAATCCTAAGGGATGGACAGAAGGAAGGATACCATTTCCTGATAATAGTATAATTCCAAAATTAGTCTTACAAACAAAGGAGGGAGGGGACCTTGACATCATTGAATTCCCACAGCTGTGGTATAGCTACAAAGGTCCAAATTTTGGACCCTTACCAAAAATTTCAGAATGGATCTTCTTACCCTTTGTTAATTATAAAATAAATAGATTTCCAGACTTTTTGCAAAGGAAGGGCCTAAATACGCAGTTGGGAAATGATACGGAGAGAGAGAAGATACATTTTGTACTTCACTGACAAGATAGACCTGAACTTCATCTCCTGGGTATTTTCTACAAGTTTGTAAGCTTAACTAAGGTAGATTAAAGAGGACAATGAGAGGTTTTTTTGGTTTTCTGTCCAGAATGTTTTCCCATCTTTTTTTCTGATACTATTTCCTAACCCTTGACCTCTGGCATGTGACACACTTGTGGTCCATGAAAACATCCCACTGTCTTGGCCATAGCCATCAATCCATGGGTAAGAATATGATATAAGTAGGGTCGATAAAATTCCTGTGTAAGATTCTGAATAGATTCTGTGAGAAAGAAGTTCTGTTTCCTGGAGTTGGAAATAAATTTAGGTTCTTTAGCTGCAAGTATTATAAGCCAATACTGACTACTTAAAACAAAAAAAAAAAAAAAAAAAAAAAAAAAAAAAAGAATGCTTATTAGGAGAGTAAGATGGCAAGTCACAAGGATCTTCCTGGGCAGGAGGAAAGGGACATTGTGATTAAACAGTCCCATAGGACCTCAGAGAATGGGAGAGGAACACATCTCCCAAGGAAAATCATGCTTCTACCAAAGACAGAAGGAAGTGGCTGTGAGCAGGCAGAAACAGATGTTCACTATAGACCAGGGCAGCCAGGTCGTCTCCGGATCTGTGCCTGCAGTAGCTCAAGTAGAGCTAGTATCAAAGAAGAGCGGAATGAGCAGTCCACGAACCCTGTGCTTCAGCCTGCTGAAAATAGTTACAGTTTGGTTTTTGTCACTTGCACCCAACAGAGTCTGGAGCAACACCTAGTTTTCATGGGAGTGATTTTCAGGACTAGAGGTTTCTAGAATGTCCTTTTGAAAATTAGAACCACCCTAAATTTGCACATAGTTAATAAGTCACATTTCTTGGGATCTTCATGATGCATCCCCAAGCTTTTCAGACTCCTGGAGCAGTTGCTTGTCCTTGAGGGGACTTCTGAAATCAGACTTTGGCTGTGGAGTTCTATTTAAAGAAGCCAGCCTATTTTAGGAAGACTTCAGTAGACAAAGGAAGAGACAAACTGACAGGCAATCTCTGAATGAGACCTAGAGATTATAAAGATGAATATAAGCTATTCTCTGCCATAAATATTAAAACTCCTTGGGAACTTCTTAGAAAGTACATCTCGAAGTTACCACTCCTACACTCTCTCACTGTCCCTATTATGACTTGCTGGTGTTTACTGGTCTACATGTAAAATATCTCACCTTGGAATAGCTTCTGGTATTTGAGGATTCAGTGGGAGTGCTTAACAGAATACTCTTTTCTGCAGATGCGGGGATAATCATGTGTATGTTTGAGGGGGAAGATATCTACTTTTTGTTTTCCTGAGTTCTTGTCAGTTTCTGTGATGGCAGTAACACCCTTGACAGCAGTAGGGAAGTACAGGCAGTCTGTTTATGCTTTGACCAAATATCAGACTGAACCCCATGCAGCCTGATGAAATGGGTGGTGAACAGTGCATTTCAACAATGTTCAAGCATTTCCAACAGTGAGATCCCAGGGCCTTCCTTGTTACGTTCTTCGAAAACTCTGGTAAGATAAACATCTGTGTTCAGTAGTGAAAGAATGTTGGTGTAGAACTATCGATCAAGTAATTGGTTCTTAATATGAGGAAGGACAGGCTTATGAAGAGCTGTGCTGAGAGAAAGTCAAAAAGGGCAAGATGGCATTGTTGAAAAAAATCTGGACACAAATGGACAGCTACTCAAGATTGGCCTTACTCCAGCAAATCGGAATATAACCTCTCTCTAAATGCTTGGAACTCCATCAAGTCAAGATTTTATTTGGGCCCAAAGCACTCTCATTAAAATACACTTAAACTTGACAAGGTATTAGTCATTACATCCCAGTGAGGATTGTTTTAATCACTGTTTTTTTTCCCAGTTGAGATTTCATAGAACATGAAATACACCACATTAACCACCTTAAAGTGTAAAATTCATTCATTTTCCTATATTAACAATGTTGTATAACCACTGTTACTATTTAATTCCAGAATGTTCTTATCACCCTCAAATCCCAGGGTTTTTTTTGTGTTGTGTTGTTGTTGTTTTGTTTTGTTTTTAACACCAAGTTTCTATAGGAGCTTTGATCCTAAGGAAGTTTACAGGAAGAGAGAGAATAAGAGGGTTGAGTCCTTGGGGAGGACATCATGATAAAAGATACTCTTGAAAATTTTGGTCCCAGTTGACTGATAGAGTTGGTTGATAAAGAGATAAATCTCTTAAATTTTATTTGAACAATATAGAACAGCAATAGTCTAATCCTTAAAATGACTAGTGTTTAAAAACAGCCTTGTGCCAAGTGGGTGATGGACATTGAGGAGGGCACCTGTTGGGATGAGCACTGGGTATTGTATAGAAACCAATTTGACAATAAATTTCATGTATAAAAAAACAAACAAAAACATCTTTGTGTCACTGAATATCACTGAAATGTCATTCCTTTTCCATACCTCCTTGAACACAATGGCTAGCTCTATTCAGACACTGAGTCCTGCCTGGATAAGCTTGTCCTGGGATCTACCTGCACTAACTGGGAGAATCTTCTGAACAGGAGTAAAATTGAGAGATGACTTAGAATTGATATTGTTGTCACTTGGGCAATGGCAACTTGTATGTGTAGGCTAGATACCTTACTTGGTATACTAGCTGTGCATATTAGGAGAAAAGAATGAAAAGGAAAAAAAAAATCCAGAACACTACATTTGTACACTGGCTTGAAATCTCTGAACCAGGTCTCTGATGTTCTGTTAAAAGATAGGAGTTCCATCGCAGCAAGTGATTTCATGCTCATGTACCAACAAGGGGACTTAGTCACCAATGTCTTTTGCATAGGAGCTTTGTCCTTTTAAGCAAAGGAAGCAAAGAACACAAAGATTGTTTCTGAAACTTAACTTTAGGTTCTTGTGTACTAAGGTTTACCCAAAGGCGAGTCTTAAGGGGTACAGTAGGCATTTTAGTGAATTATGCTGGTAAATAAAGCTGTAAGCACTTCAGATGTAGGCTGTGGAAATGACGGAAGGAATCTGCCTTGGGCTGTGATTATTTGCACAAAGTAAAATCCACAAACAACGCTCAGGCTGTAAGTTTCCTGCTGTGCCAGTTTTATAAGAAAGGTGTTTTTCTTTTCGGTTGAACTTTCCATTGACTTAAATCATTTATTTCCTTGGAGGTAATTTAAGTACATAGCCAATGAAGTAGTTTACTGTGTTGATGTAAAATGAAAAGGAAAAAGTTTGGTAACTCACTGTTGGATCCGTGAGAATATGCTTAAAGGTATTCCTAATATTCTGATCAGGAACATCCCTCTGATCAGAAGAGCTGAATGCCAACCTACTATATATACAGATTTACTTAGAAAATGAACCAAACGAGGAAAAAAATTGCACACTTGGGTAAAAAATATTCTAATTTATTTGGAAATATCTCCATCTGCTTGTTAGAACTACAGACATAATCTGTAATTATAACAGAGAAGTAGATTTACGTCAATCCAAGTAGCATGTCATTTAGAATAAAAACTTTTTTGCCCTCTTGCAATTTCAGTTGTTACAATAAGGCAGGCCTTTAGAGTAGGCAGCCATGATGACACTTGGTGGAGGATGGAAGGGGATTCCTTTCCCATAGTAGTTTGGTTCACTCTCCATTTTTATGGGGTCTGAAATTGTACCATTGGGCATTTATTTCTTGGATCATGAAGTCCTTTTGTTCATCAAGAAGAATCTACTTAAAAATTGCCACTACTCATGGGTGGGTGACTCATGAGGCAAGCATTGCATTATATTTTAACTTGACCATTAGATGAGACTCTATTGGACACGTTGGTTTTGTCCCTTACTCTTTCTTTCTAGTAATGGGTTATCCCTTCCTTTAAGGAAGTGCTTCTCTCCCAGACCAGCCCAGTGCTTCTGTTGGGAGTTGCCAGTCAGAACATTCTTCTTTTCCACTCTGATTTCCCTCTATCATGACACCCAGTGGCAGGGTGCATGACCGGAACCTTGCCCAACTGTAGTACCCCACCCTTGGCCACAAAGATTGGGTCATGTCCCTGCATAGGTATCCAACTCAAGCTAGGAAAGAATGCTTTATTGTACTTTTTCTAACTGGGAGTTGATGGAAAAATGCTTTCTTTTCTCTCTGGAGGAAAGATGGGGACAGCCTCTAGTTGCTTATGGCCACGTTTCCAGTCTCTTGTGACATCCCACTTGAGAGAATGAAGTCTCAATAGAGACAGAAGCAGAGATGAGTGTTGTCAGAATGTTTTGATAGTGTCTGAGACTCTGTATCCATTGGACTATAAGGCTAATGGCATGCCCTTTCTTAGTTTGTTTATGCCAATAAATCACCCTTTCTCCTTAAGCTATTATGACTGGGACATCTGTCATTTGCAAACAGAGGTCTGAGAACTGAAAACAAACATTTTATAAAAGGATACAAGATAACTAGAGGAGGGCTATTGTTCTGGTCTAGACATGTGTGTGGGAGGTGGGTCAACCCTAACTGGTGTGCGTTTAAATGGAGGGCATTGTGTGTTAAAGCTACCGACATCTTTGCAGACTTTACTTTCAAGTGTGTTAAGACGTAGGACAAGGTGACCACAGTCTCCGCGAATGAAAGCCAATATGACTCTGGGGCCACAAGTGCTTTGACAGTCTCCTGGACTATTGAATTCAGGTTGAGGAACATGGGAGTAATGGGAGAGCAAGAAAGTGCAAATATTTGATTTAAGTCAGTCCACTGACTCACTTTTTCGGCCAAAAAAAGAAGCAACATATAGGTCCAAAACGAGTCACTCTTTTCATCCCTGATTGACCTTGGAATATCTGCCCTTATTTAAATTTGTAGCTGTTCATAATGCATTCAGGTTTTGTGGATTTTTCTTCTGGTAGCTTAAAAAAAACAAATACAGAGAAAAAAATGGGCACAGAAGGTGGGACTTAATGTTTTCTACCCTCTTTGAACCGTGAGAGTCCCAGTACCTCAGGATAATTTAATTTTGACCTACTCAAATATCAGAAGGACAAAATTAGACAGGATTTTTCATTAGACAGGATTTGTCATTAGACAGCAAATGATATTTTTGTCAACGATGAGAATTATATACCTTGCAGTATTATCTCTTTTCACTAGATGAAAAATATAGTCAATAAGTTGAAAGCTTCTCTCAGGTGAATTGGAGAACTTTCTCCAATGTGCTGTACAATTATTATCAGTTTCTTATTACACAACTAACCTGAAATCTGGCTATGGTGCCCTAGGATAAAGACCTTTAAATGGATATATCATTGAGTGGATTTTATTCCCTAGGTTTTCATGATGGCAAAAGCAAATTCATAAGCTATCATTATGTTTTGTGGAAAGAGAAAAACAAATTGACCTTCAGCATTTTTTTTCAAGATGACTGTGTTCCATGCCATTTCATCCCCAGGATAGCACTTTTCAAAATAGAAAATTAAATCCAAACTCATATTAAAAGCTTTACCACATGGCCGGGATGCTGATGTGTCTCCCTTTCTGAAGCTACCACATCGCCTACTTTCCCCTCCTCCATTTATTTCCACGGTCCTCCTCTTTTTCCAGAATTATTTATGAATAATAAAGGAAACCAGAGGAAGAATAATGGCATGTTTCTGGTTTTACAAGAATGCCACACACGAGAGGAAGACATTTATCCAGGGGCCCACGGTTTTGCAAGAGATCCACCAGGCAGAATGAGGATGGATAGCACTTCTGTAGAACAGAGACAAAATAGCCTTCTGTTCAGAGGTGCATAGGCACACTGGGTAGTGTAAGTGGCTGTCTGGAGGCTGATGGCCTTAGGTGTTGCTCACACTAATCTGGGGACAAGTAACCAACATCCCTAAGCCTCTGTTTATTCTTTGGGCATCCATAAATGTACTTACTTCAGAGCTTATTCTGAGACTTAAATTCATGTGAAGTGCTTAGCAAAATGTCTGGCACAAAGTATTAAATGGTAACTTATATCATGGCTAATGACGACGGTCTGAGGGGTCTTTTTCCCCCAATGTGTGTTTATAGTCTCTTAGAGAAGACTTAAAGATCTACACCAAAGCGGCTATTAAAATCTTTCTAAACCACCCAGATTTCCTCCTCTCCCAGCCTTGCCTGCTTGGTTCTGGCTCATTCACCTATTGTTTAAATGCTTTTTTTTTTTTTTTTTTTTTAACTTCCCTGGGTTTTTTTTAACTTCACTGCCTTAGCCTACAGGCCTGTCCACACTCATCTCCCCGCTCCACTCAAGAGCTTCATCCGTCGGGTCCTCCTTCGGCTCACCTCCCTCACTGCCGCCCAACTTGTGCAGAGACGCTTATCAGTTCTTCCAAGTCCAGCTCTTCAGCCTCAGAGACTTTGCTTCAAGGAACTGCTTATTCATTCTCTGCCTCACTTACAGTGAAAGTGAACCCAGCCTGGAGTCAGTAGTTTGTGTAATGTCACTATTCATGTGGAAAGGAGGTCAGGCCAGGCCAGACCTGCATGCTGTTGGGCCAGTATGCTGCCTGGCACTGTGGCCCTGCTTTTAGCTCTGTTGCCAGTAAAACCATATATCTCGCAGGATAGAGGGCCGGCATGCAACTGTCACGTGGTAATACTGACCTCTAGGGGCTGGCTTTCCTTCACACAGAGTCTTTATCTTCTCATTCAGTTCCAGGACTGTGATGGCAGCCTCTTGCTTAGCTGTTGCCAAATCAGTTTGCAGCATTTTCAGTTTCCTTTTGTGCTTTAGTTTCTTAAAAAAAAAAATAAGAGTTTCCATCACTAGAGACCCATGCATCAAAGGAATAAAAAGAACTAATGAAGTCTGGACAAACATGGCCTCGAAGCCCAGCTTACATGAACTGCTCTTGGATTATCTAGCTGAAGCCCTTTCTGAGGTCTGTGAAGCGGAGTGCTTGTGACCCTGTTGAAGCATTGCGGTAATAAAAGCCACTCTCTACATTCGAGTATCTTTTACCCTCTTGAAAGGTTTTCATGTGCATCCGAACCTTGTATTTTGGTCACTTGTAATAGAGGCAATTGGAGATCAACTTTAGTTGGCGGTTGACATTTTACCGCTGAGGTGCCAGTGCCTAAAAGGGTCTGACTTTTTTTCCCAGTCTGCAAGTAAACTCCCGTGAGATAGAGCCTTGTTTCTGTCTAATGTTCCACGCTAACACCATAATGGTTTGCATTCAAATAAACTCTGAAGAGTGTGATGCTAGCATGAAATGCTGATGTTTGCAGATATTTACCATGGTATCTATACAGGGAAAGTGATCAGGGGTACAAATGGTTAAGCAGTAGAAGACAGGAATTGCTTGCTATAAAATAATCTGATTGATGACATCTAAACCTTTGAAAGAACTACTTTAGGAAGGTGTTACCTAACCCAAGGGTTCACCTTGAGACTTTATGACTACTCCTTTTATGGGTGGCAAAATGAATTTGATTTGTCAAAACCAGATGTAGCTGTCACTACAGAGAAGCCATCTATTGTGAAAAGTTTCGTATTTGCACTTGGGTGATGCTATCTTTCCACTGACGGGCTCACTTTGCCAAGTCTGAATGGACTGGTAATTAGGAATCCCAGAAAATAAATGACTAACATTTCTTATCAGACCTAAATCTTGAGATAGAGGAAAAGAATGGCTTTTGCACACCAAGGAAAACTTCACATAGAAAACATCAGGTGGTAGGGAATGGCTGGGAATGGCTCCCTTTTTATTTTTTTTTTTGAGAGTGAAACCAGTAAAATCAGTTTTTCGAATATGGGATTAGATAGTCATGGACATCCCATTTCATTCATTCATTCATTCATTCATTCATTCATTCATTTTTTTAGAGAGTGAGCTGGGGAGAGGGGCAAAGAGATAAAAAAAGAGAGAAAGAATCTCAAGCAGGCTCCACGCTGAGCCTGGAACCCAACACAGAGCTTGATCCCACAACCCTATGATCATGACCTGGGCTGAAATCAAGAGGTGGACACTCAATGGACTGAGCCACCCAGGCCCCCCTAAACCCCCCATTTTAAAGACAGATCGTCTTTTAGGCTGAAGCAGGATTAGGATTTCACGAAAGCTGAATTAATGACATACATATGGCTAAGACAGAATGTGTTATTCAAATGAGCATGGTAGTCATGGAACTTCTAGGGAGTTGGAAGGGTGGAATCTGGCATGGTTCCCCAGCACGGTTCAGTTGAGAGGTGCCCTGATCCACAGCATGAGCTCCTGGTTGGTTCAGCAGTTCTCCTAGAGTGTAGTTAGTAATCACAGACTCATTCCATTATGCTAATTATGAAGCACCCTTTTGGTGTCAGTCATGATGCTGTCCAGTTGTTGAAACATCATTGCTGATAAGGCTCCATGGCACTCACAGCTTCTAACTACTTCCATGCCTCTGAGTCTGTTCATCAAAAGCCTTCACCATCTGGCCCACCCTTAGGGTTAGTTCAGGGAGAAACTGAGCTGATCAAGAAATGCCTGGGTATTTGATAGCTGTGTTTCCCATAGTAAGTTATTAGGTTGGCATGTTCATTGTTACCTCCCTATCTTATCAGTTGGTTTCTGTTTGTTCATGAGGACCTCATCCATTGCAGGTCTGGGGTGATAATGCCTCTGAGGCCCTGTGTGATTTTCTACATCCTGTCCTGATGCTGCTTCAGGACTGTTCCATGCTCAGATTTTTCACCCTTTGTTTTTATCATTTAGAACTTAGGAGCTAGAAAGTGGGAGGAATGATATTGAAAGTGAGAAAGTAAAGGAAATGAGGGAAAGAATGGCAAAGGGATTCTGAAGACAGTGTTAACTGAAAGTGTCAGAAAAAGGGGCACGTGGGTGGCTCAGTTGTTGAGGCATCTGACTCTTGATTTTGGCTCAGGTCATGATCTCTTGGTTCGTGGGACCAAGCGCCACATCCAGCTCTGTGCTAACAGTGGGGAGCCTGCTTGGAATTCTCTCTAACCTCTCTTTCCTCCCCTCCCCCGCACTCTTTCACAGCGCACATGCTCTCTCTCTCAAAATAAATAAACTTAAAAAAAAGTGTCAGAAAATAACCAATAATGGCATGCGTGCTGACACATTAGAGATTAAGTGTGAGGGTGAATGTACCTTACACTGACCTATATAAAAAAGTTAGGGTGATGGATAGAAAGAGTAACCAATAGACAAGTGACAAATCAGAGTTAGCAAAACAGTAATTTAATCTAGTTATTAAGTATATAGATGTTTACTGTAAAAGTCCTTCAACTTTTCCGTGCTTGGAATTTTCTATAAGGAAATACTGAGAGGAGTAAGAAGAAAAGATTTCATTTCATCACATTGCTTCTCCCTTAATTCTTTTTTTTTTATCACTTTAGGTTGTTTTATTTTGTGCCCCCCCTCGCTCCCTCCCCACCAAAGAAAACAAAACAAAACAAAAAAAAACCACACCACAAATCCTGTAATAAGAATTGCAGGTGGTTTTCTTGGGAGGTAATGAGAAGCAACACTTTGAAGATATATAACATAGAAAGAAAGTAAAGGTTGTGCTAATGAATGGATTTCCACTGTTGCCAAATTGGTCTCTGTCCTACTGGAAAACTTCTTTTTTTTAAATTCAAGTTAGTTAACATATAATGTAGTATTGGCTTCAGGAGTAGAATTTAGGCATTCATCACTTAGATACAACACCCAGTGCTTATCCCAACAAGTGCACAAACCATTGCCCATTTAGTCCATTCCCCACCCACCTCCTCTCCAGCAACCCTCAGCTTGTTCTCTATTGTTAAGACTCTGTTATGGTTTGCCTCCCTGTTTTTATCTTATTTTACTTTTCCTTCCCTTCCCCTATTTTCACATTTTGCTTCTTAAATTCCACCTTTGAGTGAAATCATAGCATGCTTGTCTTTCTCCGACTTAATTCACTTAGCATAATATACTCTTGTTCCATCCACATTATTGCAAACGGCAAGATTTCATTCTTTTTGATTACTAGTAATATTCCTGTGTGTGTGTGTGTGTGTGTGTGTGTGTGTGTGTGTGTGTGTGTCTATCATATCTTCTTTATCCGTTCATCAGGTGATGGACATTTGGGCTCTTTCCATAGTTTGGCTGTTGTTGGTAATGCTGCTATAAACATTGGGGTGCACGTTCCCCTTCAAATCAGCATTTTTGTATTCTTTGGATAAATACCTAGTAGTACAGTTGCTGGGTCATAGGGTGGTTATATTTTTATCTTTTGGACAACCTCCATCCTCTCTGCCAAAGGGACTGCACCAGTTTGCATTCCTACCAACAGGGTAAAAACAGTTCCTCACCAACATCTGTTGTTTCCTGAGTTGTTAATTTTAGTCATTCTGACAGGTGTGAGATGGTATCTCATTATGGTTTTGATCTGTATTTCCCTGATGATGAGTGGTCTTGAGTATCTTTTCATGGGTCTGTTAGCCACCATGTCTTCTTTGGAAAAGTGTCTATTCAGGTCCTCTGCCCATTTCTTCACTGAATTTTTTTTTTTTTTTTGGTGTTGAGTTTGATAAGTTCTTTATAGATTTTGGATATTAAGCCTTTATCCAATATTTCATTGCAAATATTTTCTCCCATTCTTTTGGTTGCCTTTTAATTTTGTTAATTGTTTCCTTCACTGTACAGAAGCTTCTTATCTTGATGAGGTCCCAATAGTTCATTTTTGCTTTTGTTTCCCTTGCCTCTGGAGACATGTTGAGTAAGAAGTTGCTGTGGTCAAAGTCAAAGAGCTTGCTTCCTGTGTTCTCCTCTAAGATTCTGATGGTTTGCTGGGTTCTCCCTTAATTCTTAATAGATGGTATTCATATTCTGAAATCATTTTGCAATGATTCATATGCAGATAAGTATTATTTTTTGAAACTTTTCTCAAAGTAGGCATTGATAGTAAATAAACCTAAGCAAAAACTAAATGTAACTTGGAAAGACTCGGTGAGGTGGCCAACAGGGGCTGGCATGGTGTCACCAAGAAAAAGTCTTTATCAAGCTACATTTCTGTTTTGACAGGATGAATTGGTGGATAGAGTGACTTGATGAATATGTGTCAGTGGAAAGACATAATGCTTCTCAATATCAGTTAAACATTTCACCTTTTCAGTTAAAAAAACTTCATTCCTTAAAAAAAATCAAATTTTCAGACCACCTTTTTATCTTCCTCTTATGGTGATTGTATGTTTTGCCTTTATTATTGTTATGATATTTGTATATTTGCCTTATGATCTGAAAAAGTAAGTGAGGATATTTAGTTTGGAGAAGACAGTATACAGGGGAGTCATGACATGTGACTTCAGTGATCTAAGGTACTATTCAAGAGGAGAGGAAGTTGAGTTAAACAGTATTATTTTAGAGATACCTGGGGAACAATAAGTAAAGAAGTCAAGAGGAGGCAGATTTTGGCACAACGTGAGAAAGCACCCTCCAATAATCAGGGCTGCATTCATAACAAGGTAGGATGGGTCCTGGCAAAGGCCTCCTGCTCTGGGAATGATCAAGCAGAGACTGGATGAACATCTTCAGGCAGGCCCATGGTAAACTCTGGGACCTGGGTCGGGAGGTAATTAGAGGTCTGGCTTACCCCCAATTCTTTCCACCTCTGGCTTCCTCCAGTCTCTTAGGGGCACAGCACATTTATGAATGGATACCTCAGCCCTCAAAGTCTCTGAGATGGGTACAGTTTTCAGGGATCCCTTAAAAACAGCTCTGGAATTTGTGAGATGTTCTGTAGGAAGGCCAAAAAAGGCCTGTGGGGACCTTATTCAAGGATATTATCCTTATTCAAGGATATCCTTATTCAGGATAATGTGACCCAAAATGTGCAAACTTTATTATTTAGCTATAATGGAAAGGGGAAGGGAAGTTTAGATTTAAACAAAAAATTGAATAAAGAACCTTGATTTGTTCTATTGGGATCTTTTGGTTGTTCAAACCAGTTGTTAAAAGAGTTTAACAACTTTGTCTTTTTTTTTTTTTATTTTCTCCAGACAGAACTGCTGTATGCTATTAATTCATAGATCTAACCAAGCCCTTTGGGCATTTCTAAAAATTCATTTTGCCAACATGTTTTTTATTAGTCATAGACATCAAATGATTTCAGCAATGATAATATTTTCCTTTGCTTTTTTGGCATTCTTTAGCCAGGCAACCCAAGTGTTGTACTTGAACGTAATTGAGTCTGTTATTGTCTCCTTAGTAACTAGGAACTCCTGTCCATGATTACTGAAAGGACAGGAAGGCTTTATAGCTTGGAGGTAAATTCCTATTACCTTGCTCTTTTCCTACTTCTCCTACAGGGCGGACAGAAGGAGGAAATCATGTATTTGTGCAATGTTTTGAAAAGGAAATATCTATCCATATCACATTGCTGAATAGCTTGCATTATACCAAGTCATCGGGAATTAGAAATCATCAGGGAACTATTTATAGATGAGTTTCATCACAAAGTTGCCAGCATTGTTTAAAATTTCTTGGTCTTTGCACATACTTTGAACTGTGGCCTCAGATTCTAAGCCCAGGCTTTGTCAACTATTGGCCATGAGAAATTGGGCTGGGCTTATGACATTTCCAGGTCCCTAATCCCATGTCACATAGCTGGTGGAGAGTCATTGACATAGCATACAAATGACAGTATCCAGTTCTATAGTTGCAAAGTAGTAGATAGGTCTTTCTCTTTTGTCGTTATTCCTTGAAACACATCAGGGAAACTCTCGACCCTCCACTAAAAACACTAAGGTATCCTTTCTAAAGAGGTCTTTGTCACACTTTAGAAAATGAAATTTGTTCTTTAACAAGAGCAAGATTTGTCTTCTTCTCTTTCAAGATTTGTCTTCTTTTCTTTCTCCTTCCCCATCTTCCTCCACTTCCTCTTCTTTCTTCTTCTAAAGCAAGCTTTCTGCATAATTGCAGTGATCTTCTCCTCACTTTGGGTGGGTAGACAAAACTTAATGTCCTGAAAACAGATATGCAAATAACCTTGATCCATTCCACTGCCAGAGCTGGCCGGATGCCTGGCAGAGTAGGTGGCTGCCTTGGTGGAATGATGTGAGCAGCTTTCTAAAGCCCTACCTCTTGCTGCCTGTGGCATCTATGTCAGGCTTGCCGGAGCATAGCTTCTTCCCACCTTGTCTGAAATCCACCCCATTAAGTCCCCTTCGTTACTTAGCAGAGATAACAAAGACAGGTTTTGTCTCCAGAGGCCACTGATAAAATGCTCACTACCAAGAACATAAAAGAGAATTTGGTTTGAATACAGAACATAGAAGCAGATTTCCCCTTTCATGTCTTTTCTATAATAGCCCATTGTTAATAACAAAACGAATTAAAGTGATGATAGTAGCTTTTGGGTACAACTCGGCTTAAAAAATCAATTTTACATCTCTTGTTTTGTATTTATGCCATCCTTAGGTAAATATTTTAGAAGTCTAGGAATGGCAAATAGGTGCCTTGTAGTTTCCTTTCTACTCCATGGCAGGCCCTCACTTTGGGGATTTTTTCACCCCAGTTTGCATCAGTGACTTCACAATCCTTAATCCACACTCCCAGCAGCCACTGCTCATTGATGAAACCTAGTTGTTATCTATGATCTTGTCTCTGTTTTGTAGGTAAGAGAATTGAGGACCCAGGAGAACTTGAGTAGATCATGGTAACCATAATCTCTTAGTAAGTAGCTAACTTGACTTGAACTGAGTTCTTTTGATTCCAAAGACTGATTTTTCTTCTCAGTGGTAGCATAAAGCTTCACTAATCAATAGCACCATTAATTTTTAAGTTACTTAAAGCTAACTTTGTTAGTGACACTGAGTGTGAGTGGCTCTGCTTAGTGGAAGTAGAAAGGCAACAAAACAGACTTGGTTATAAAAGAGTGATGCTGAAGTGTGATGGTGAGGCACTTATAACATGGATTGCTATGATATCACTAGAGAACCTAAGAAATAAAGGAAAGGTGTAATGAACCCAACTAAGGGCTGTCTGTGCCAGGTGTTGCTCTGAGCTCTCTTAGTGTCTTTCATAAAAGGATCTTGGATTGATCCTGGTGATTGTGACCATTTTGTTAGGTCATCTGAAGTGACAAAGAGTAGATCAGATGAAACTTATTTACAAAACACCTTGAATGAAAGACCAATCACAAATGCAAAACAGAGCATAGTCTCCATTCATTTAACAAGGTTACGGGGATTAGTTAATACATAAACCTTTAGGCCTCATCTCAGCCTTGACCAAGAGTCCGGCCCCACGTAACCGCTGTTGATGTTTCATGACCAACATGAAACATAGTCAGACTTGGGAAATCATAGCTGACACTTTACAGTTCTCTAAAGTATTCCTCCCATCTGAATAGCTTATTTTGTGTTAAAGCATGCTATAGAAATAAATTTTATTTCTGTTTCCTACTCCCAGAGGATTTGGAAGTTGTAATAAAAAGAAAACAAAATCCCAGTAATTAATTAGACAAACATCTTGAGTCACTACAGAAGAGTTTACCTATAGTTGGAGCCAAGTCTCAGTTCTTTCCCTCTATGGGATAAATAATTCTTAGAGACAGAGGCAAAGTTTGCCAGTAGATGTCCTAGTTTCCAGAAATGTCTGTGCACGTGTTTATGTAAGACAAGTAACAAATTAATACAAGATAAAGAGAGAACTTACACTTGAAATGAAATCCAATGATAAGGTAGACATGTCTAACAATAGAACTGTCCAACAGTTGAAAATTTTGCCAAGGACCATAAGCTACCCCTCCTTGCATGTAGTACACAGACTTACTGAGAATGTTCAAGAGAGAAGCTAATGCTTACCATGTATAATAAGCCAGGCATAGTTCTGAGAAGTTGATACATTTATACATTACTACTTAATTTCTTTTTTTGTAGCAAACCAGTGAAGTAGAACTATTATCAATTCCCTGTTTAAATGTAAACCCTGAAGTACATAGATCTTTAAGTAACTTTCCCAAAGTCAAATGGTGACTCACAGTTCAAATCTGAGCAGTCCAGCTTTAGACTGTCCCTTCCATTCCTTTGCCATGAATGCCTCAATATCATACTAAGGGTCCTACATTGTGAACTGTGTAAATGAGATGGCATTTTATATTCTATAAGTCCATTTCTTTTTTTTTTTAATAAATATTTTTTTATTTTTAAATTTTTTTTTAATGTTTTATTTATTTTTGAGACAGGGAGAGACAGAGCCTTAACAGGGGAGGGTCAGAGAGAGGGAGACACAGAATCTGAAACAGGCTCCAGGCTCTGAGCCGTCAGCACAGAGCCCGACGCGGGGCTCGAACTCACGGACTGCGAGATCATGACCTGAGCCGAAGTCGGCCGCTTAACCGGCTGAGCCACCCAGGTGCCCCTAAATCCATTTCTTAAAGTAAGAAGTGTTCAGTTTCTGATCATGAAGCTTTGAGACATGGGCTGACCCCTTAGCACAATTTAGGAAATCAGATAGAATCACTGAATCCTACATGACACAGAATTGAGTACAGTCTTTGAAACCAAATTGCCCAACCCTAGCATTTTAAAGATGTGGGAGTATAAGCAGAGAAAAATGACATGATTTGGCCAGTATCATAGCTAATAAAACTGCAAGAGACAAGACTCAAAGTCAGATTCTCTGACTCCTCATTTCAGTGTGTGTGTGTGTGTGTGTGTGTGTGTGTGTGTGTGTGTTTCCCCACTATATCATGTTGCTCCTTGGCCATACAAGCTGAAGGGCAGTGAAATGAGTATATGATTGAAACTTGGAGCAGTAACTAAAACCCCCAAGGTATAAGATCCCAGCGTCAAAAATAGCAGTTATTTAGGCAGGTACTTTACCTTAAGTCTCTTGTCACACAGAGAGCTATAAAGGACTGGATTCAGGTCACTCTATACAGTACATATTGGGGTTACATTTGACAGAAAGCAGAATTGTTACGGGTCCCTGGGTGGCTCAGTCGGTTGGGCATCCAACTTGAGCTCAGATCATGATCTCACAGTTTGTGAGTTTGAGCCCCACATAGGGCTCTGTGCTGACAGCTCATAACCGAGCCCACTTTGGTTTCTCTCTCTCTCTCTCTCTCTCTTCCCCTCCCCAACTTGTGCTCTGTCTCTCTCTCTCTCAAAAATAAATAAACATTAAATATTTTTTAAAAAAAGAAAAGAAAGCAGAGTTGTTAGATAATTGAGATCCCTTTCACTTCAAAGAAACAAGAAGCTGGACCCATAAGAGAAACTTGCCCTCATACAGCATTAGAATATCTGTACTCAGTCAAACAAACTCACTCCTAAGATTAAGGGGTGCTGCCTACCTGTAAGCTCTTTTTTGTGTGAGTGTAACCCTGCCTTATCATTCTTACCCAGTAAACATTAATCAGGCTGGCAACCAAGAGTTTTGAGAAAGGAAGAACCTACAGTGAAATAATTCAATAAATAAATTTTCATACTGGCTGAGCACAGCACAAAATAAAACTGAGTGTTCACAAGGTCTTTCTCAAAAAGAAAGTGTAGTCGGTGCTTGGTAAAGCCCAAATCCGATTTTTGGTCTTACAGTCTCAAATCACACCCTGAGAACAGAGAGAGAAGTGCCTTGTCACACCTAACAGAGCCTCCTAGGAAGCTGTTTTCCAGTCCAATCTTCCCCGGGGACAGAGAGAACCCAAAGGGCCAAAGCTGTACATGAAGCAATTTGACTTTCTCAGCCCCACCTCTACAGGTATTGGTATCACTGGCAAACTGCTATAGAAAGTGACGTGGGTGGAAGAGAACAGAAGCCAGAGTACAGAATATATAGGTGGGGGGGAAAGAATTCCCATGTCTGCCTTGTGAAAGTGCTGCCAAGCTCTTCCAACATGATCATAAAAATTATGAAAATGTTTTTCTCTGCAATGACTTTATAATAGGGCACATGCTTGTTTTTGTTTTTTTTCGTTCTGTTCTGTGCCCAAAACTCCTTTTGAACTTGACTAAGGCAGCCTTCTGAGCGGAAATTGGCAGCTATTGGCCATATATGACTTACCCTGAATCATAAAGCAAAGACATGTGTTTGAAGACTGGAAAATTAAGATGCTGAAGCACCAAGGTGCTTAAATCACCTTGAAGGGTTTTCTGGTGTGGTAAAGAGAACCTAATTAAGTTAACCTTCTCAGTAAATCTCTCCTTCAGAAATCCCACTCTGCCTGGAAAGCAGAGAAATGACAGGGGATACAAGCTCAGTGAGTGTAAGAGTTGGCCCTTAAGATAACTGACGAAAATGATAAGGAACTCTAAATAGAGGATAGGAGAATAGTCATAAGAGGATAAATGATTCTCATATAGCATGATCAAGCTTTGTACAGTGTGTAAGAAAATAGAGAAAGCAGCAAAGTGGGAAGCTTTCTGCAATATGTATTTTTCCCATGAAATACCATATTCAAAAGCTGCTCTCTGAATGCAGAATTAACACATTTTTTACAGCATAAACTTGTAAGTTTAAAGTTAAATGGACTTCGAGGCGCCTGGGTGGCGCAGTCGGTTAAGCGTCCGACTTCAGCCAGGTCACGATCTTGCGGTCCGTGAGTTCGAGCCCCGCGTCAGGCTCTGGGCTGATGGCTCGGAGCCTGGAGCCTGTTTCTGATTCTGTGTCTCCCTCTCTCTCTGCCCCTCCCCCGTTCATGCTCTGTCTCTCTCTGTCCCAAAAATAAATAAAAAACGTTGAAAAAAAAATTTAAAGTTAAATGGACTTGATTTCATGTATAACAATGTTAAAACTAATAAAGTGAGTGCATGGCTGAGTGTTTTGTACGTTGTTGAGTGGCATGACATTAGTTGATATTGTTACTGCTATTATTATATTAGAATCTTTACTCTGAGAACTTCTGAGCTAGTGGTTCTTAAAAATTAATTATCGAACATAAGTACTTACAGTAATATCTGTTAGTTGAGTATTATATAGCTGCAATTAAATAAGTAATTTGTCTATTCTTTAATTTTTTTTCTTTTCTTTTTTATATTTTTATTTTAGCAGCGGAAAAGGGCAAAAGGAGAGAGAGAGAGAGAGAAAGAGAGAGAGTGATAGAACATCAAGCAGGCTCCATGCTCAGCATGGAGACCAACACAGGGCTTGATCCCATGACCCTGGAATCATGACCTGAACCAAAACCCAGAGTCATCCACTCAACGCACTGAGCCACCCAGATGCCCCTCTTTTCTGTCTTTCTTTTCTTTCTTTCTTTTCTTTCTTTCTTTCTTTCTTTCTTTCTTTCTTTCGAGAGAATGTGAGCATGAGCAGGGAAAGGGCAGAGGGAGAGAGGGAGAGAGGGAGAGAGAATCCTAAGCAAGTTCCATGCTCAGCACAGAGCCCAATGCAGGGCTCAATCATATGACCACAAGATCACAACTTGAGCTGATAATGAGTTGGACACTCAACCGACTGAGCCACCAGGCACCCCTATTCTTCAACTTTTCAGTTGCTTTAATGTGGTGTATGTCTAGAAACAAAAGTGGTTGCATAAGAGTCAAAAATCTCAAGCCAAGTTTTCCCCTAAGAAACTTTGAAGCGTCCAATTAGGTTTGTTGTTAACAATGTTTGACACTTAGTTTGATCAAGGACATTGAAATATGTGTGGAGAAATCACCAGAAATTAAAGCATTGAACTTGGATCCTTGCTCAAGATGTGATTTACCTTTCTGACTCTTTCATTTAAAAAAAAAAAGGATTCACTTGAATATTAGACTAATTGGGCAATATAAATTCAAGTGAATGGAATAAATTCATGAAGCAGATGGTGGGAAGTCACACACATCTAGCACTACTGACCCACAGACCAGAACCAATGATAGAAACTCTTGCCTATGTTGACACCAACTACTTTTATCTAGAACATAAGATAGTGTTTAGCAGTTCAGTTGATACTGCTACTCTAAAAATTCTCTTTTCTTGATTTTCCTCGTCTCAGTTTCTTCTCACCCAGTCACTGTTATAAAGAGGAGGTCATATTATAAGAAAGACTCCGACAGCATAGCAAGGATCACTAAAACAGTGTCTTGGCCTTCAGTTAGAAAAACCAAGTTCCTCAAGATGCTGGAGATACAAAGCAAAGAAAACAGTTGGTAATCATATAAATTACAAACATACAGTCTTGACAACACCTATAACTATAACCCAGTGACTAAAACCGAACTATCTTGAAGTTCCTTTGCCCGTGATTTTCAGGGCAAGGTCACTCTGGTAGTCTGACTGCAAAGACATTTTGTAGTCTCCTCTCCAATTCTGTTCACATTCATGCTATCTGATGAATGTCTACTGAGGAGGCATGCATAATAGGTGACATTTTATCTAGTAATGGTGACATTGTAGACTGTGTCCATTTGATCCCACACACACAAAACTCATTTCCAATAGTGCAACAAAATCTCTATTTTCTTTTCTCAGAGAAAACCTTTCAATCTGACAATGTTAGCTTAGTATCTCTCTCAGGGTTTTCCTGCAATTCCTGCCCCTTCACCACTGAGGCAATGCACCATAAACCTTTAAAGATGGAAGAAGAAATAGCAGTGGTTTGCCACATCCGAAGACTTCCGTACTGAAAAGTGTCAGTCCTGTTCTGTGGAGGGATCTTTTCACAGACCCGGGGAAATGGTCTCAACATTAAGCAGTATTTGCAACCTAAATCTAGTTTCATTCCTCATACACAATGTTCCAGCTGTGACTTTAGTTAAAAATTTTTATCTTGTCCTTCTTCACTATTTAGAGAAGCTGTCTCGTCTATGTCATGAAGCCATATTTCACAGGTAGAGAGACAAAGATATTTAGATTTATTTATGGTTCTTTTCAATATTCCTTAGAACAAAAGATTAATTTCAGAATCTGACCTTATGTGTGAATTGGGTTATATGTGTGCAAGACAGAGTTGTAAAGGCATAACCCAGTAAAGGAAATATTAGATGCTTGTGAATCATATGTAGAAAGTCAGAGAGGGAGGCAAAGGTGTGGTGATTATGTAAACTCTTGCTATGTGGATATTAGCAAGTTTCATATTGCATATTTTAACAAGTCTAGACAAACGTCCTTGTCATAAAACAAGTCATCAAATATAGATCGTTGCTTGGTTTTGTTGGACTTAAGAATCTGTTACTCTCATTTCAGTCTTTAGCAAAATACTTTCTCTGCTTCCATTAAGAAAGCTAGCAGTGAAAAGACAGTACCTGAATCTGAACTATCAAACAGAAATCTTTGATTAGATTTCAGAGTCCTATCTGGTAGACTTCCAAGCCTGTTCCCATCAACATACCTGCATCTCAGATATGCAAGGATAATGGGTAGGGAGGGGAATATGTGGACTGGGCTTAAAGCCACTTTGCCTCATGTCTTGCTAGTGACTAGTGGTGTCACAACTTCCCAGAGTCTGAGACTGCAAGATTTAGGAGTAATCAGATGAGTTGTTAATCGGGAACAGGTTGAAGGTGTCCCAAGGTATACAAATGGTGAGTTGTCTATTCTAGTCCTGACCCAGAAAACGTTCAGGAGCCATATTTGATCAGTTCTGCTTTAGAGAGGAACTTTCAGGTCATTGTTAGTGATAATAGGAGCAATGTTGTACTGATAGGAAACCATTAAGATTTGAAAATGTCAGGACCCCAGAAAAATATATACTTGGGACACCTTGGACTGAATCTGATCCCCACCCCCAGGTAAGAATGAGGCTGACCTGGAGCCAGACAAACTTCTATAAAACTAAAGTTCAGGAGATACACAAGAAATAAATCTTTTTGACAGTCTGAAAGAATGAATAGATAAATAATATGCTTCCTAATTTTGCTCACATATCATGTATCAGAGTCTAAGCTGACTTCTCCTTCCTTTAATTTCAATTCTATAGTGCCTTATGTCAACTGACAATATCAATTACTGAGTCTAGGCTTTTCCACTGAAGATATTTTTTTAAAAATTTTTAATTACTGCAAAAACGTATGGCATGAAATTTACCATAAAACCATTTCTAAGTGTACTGTTCAGTAGTGTATGTACCTTGTTGTGCAACCAACCCGTAGAAATTTTTTTTCTGGAAAAATTGAGACTCTGCACCTATTAAATAACAGCTCACCATCTTTTCAGACCCTGGAAACCACCATTCTACTTTCTTTTTTGTAAATTTGACTACTCTCATACCTCGTATAAATGGAAACATATAATATGTATCTTTTGGTGACTTATATCACTTAGTCTAGTGTCCTCAAGGTTCGTCCATGTTTTAGCATGTGACAGGATTTCCTCCCCCTTTTTTTTTTTTTCTTTTAAGTAGGCTCCATGACCAATGTGGGACTCCTTCCTTTTTAGGGCTGAATAATAGTCCATTGTATGTCAATATCAAATTTGGTTTGTCCATTCATCTGTTGATGGACACATGGGTTGCTTACACTTCTTGGGTCTTGTATGAAAGACATTTCTTGAAATAGTGATCATAGCTATACAATAATTATAATACTTGCCTTTCCTAGGTGACTGAAACTTTTCATCTTTTCATTACAGATTGCATTTTTGTCTCCAAAAAAATGTTTACTTTTGTTTTTATTGTCAACAAACTACAGTGGTTCTAAAGTGAGAAGACACTGAGAAGCCATCTCAGGTCTTACAAAGTATTTTGGTAAGGCAATTTCTATAATAGATCTCTAAAATTAGAAATCGAATCCTTTCCAATCCTAAAATCACTCCTTTTATGTCTGACATTGGGTCTTTTTTTTTTTTTTTTTATGAAGGAAAGGTCTATACTAGTATCATTATGACTTAAAAATTTTTAATAGGAAATGGAAAATTCCCCTGGCAGACAAACGGGCCTGGAGTCACTAAGCATACATAATTCAAGAAAGCAATAGCCTAAGAAATGGGTAAAAGTTGATACATATCAGTTGTTGTTAGAAAAGAAACGCATAGGGGCGCCTGGGTGGCTCACTCGGTTAAGTGTCTGACTTCAGCTCAGGTCATGATCTCATAGCTTGTGGGTTTGAGCCCTGTGTTGGGGTCTGTGCTGACAGCTCAGATCCTGGAGACTTACTCTGATTCTCTGTCTCCCTGTCTCACTCTGCCCCTCACCTGCTCACACACACACTCTCTCTGTCTCTCAAAAATAAATAAACATTAAAAAATAAAAAAGAAAAGAAACACACAGGAGAAGGTTATTATCAGAGAAGCCAAGTCGGTGATGAGTTGCTCTTTTTCCTTCACTGACCTTGCAGAAGGGGGCTGTTAAGACTTCACCTCCTGTTTTATACTTTGACATCTGCACATCAAATCCACCTGAGAAGTTGTTGAGCTCAGCTCAAGTTTCTTTCCAGGTCTACTCAATCAAAATTTGAGAGAATTTGGAAGTAGGCTGGGTAATCCAGCTTTTAAGCTTTGGTTGGTTCTGATGTGCACATCTATAATGGTCAACTAGAGGGATATCTACAGACAAGAGCCAGGTGCTTTTTACAAAGACAGTATGAGTGTCCTAAGGACATATGTGTGTTGTATGCATGACGCAGGCATGAGTGTGAGTTGGGAAAAAGGGGAAAACAGCAAAAAAAAACTCCAGAAAGATGGAGAAAACTCCAGAAAGTTGCACATGTGGGAGGCTTGGTCTATGCAGGCTTGGTCTATGTAACATGTCTGCTATTTTTTTCATAGATGACTAATTTCAGCTGTAGAAAGAAAGGAATTAATTGGAGCAAAGGAGTATCAGGTTCTGGGAATAATACTATGATATGGCAGTGCAGTTAAAGAATTTGTGGAGTATATCAGCTTCCTTCCTTAGGGTACATGTGAAGAGATTGTAATCACAATGCCACACTTTAACCAAGCCATTCAAAGTTCCAGCACTCCTTCTCTCTCTGACTTGGAAAAAAAAACAAAAAACCTCAGTTTTTCTGATCCTTATTTCTTACCCCTGAGTCCTTTAGAACTCTTTTCAGGTCACAAAACTAAGGAAAGTTCCCATCCCTGCTTTCACACTCATTGCATTATTCAAAGTTATTTCAATGACTTTCATAAGCTTCAAAGAGTTCTAGCAGGAACATTCTAAGTCCTGTTCTCAATTCTGTCAACAACACAGTAATGTGAGGCGAGTGCCTGGTGTTCACTTTCTCTAATGACAAATGGAAATTTTTAAACTACCTCAGGGTTTACATATGGATGAATTAACTCATCCTGATTAAAACCTCCGAGCCTCAAATGTTCAAAATGAGATGGGGAACAGAGACAATAAAAAGGATACTTCAAGAAAATCTTTTTTTTATCTTTAAAGTCATATTTTATATTTCTTGTATAAAAGTAACTCAAGATGTTTAAAAAAGGTAACTCGTGCTTATTAAATGCTTTAAGTTCCTTGATAATCCCTGTGAGCACTTAACACACACACACACACACACACACACAGCTGAAAAAGAATTGTCATTTTTGCAGCATAAAATATCTCAAAGATTTTTAAGAGGTAGCCTAATTTTGTCCATTATGGGTGGAAAATTTTATAGGACCTCAAAGTACTCCAAGGTATTCCAGTATATGAAAAAGAGGAATGTAACGTAGTCTAAAAAGGTTTGATGTGGAATGTAGTTACTATCAAGTCTTGGCTCATTTGTGTTATTTCAGGTTTTTTTTTTCTATAATATCACAAACTGGAGTCACACTGTGCATATTTTTAAGGAGATAAAATATCTATTGTATCTAATTATTTCTTTATTAATTTTCTCAATTGCTTTATTTTTCAATAGGACTGTTATTACTATTTTCTATGATAGAGTAAATGGGGAAAAACTGTAAATTAGATAAGGAATTATACTAGAAATGCTATTTCTATCAACCTGGCAGAGCCAAGAGAGCATATCAACAAGAGTTGAAAATTTCTACTGGCCTGATCCCAATTTTCCAAGCACATAATCTACTAAAAAACTTCTTAGATGAAGACTTTTGAGGCTATGTTTTTCTGACCAGGTTAAACATTCCAAATCAGATAAAAATTTAAGAGAGAATCCAGCTCATTAGAGCTGTTTTTCTGTGATTCTCAATAATTTAGTTTTGTTCAATAAACACTGTGTTAGGTGCCAGCCTCTGAGGCAGATTTTGGGAATGGAAAGGTAAAGCATAATCCCTTCTCTTTGGAAGCTCTTTGTCTCGTGAGAGAGACGAGTACATTAACATCTAGTGTAATATTTTGTGGCAGAGCATGTATAGAGTCGGAGGGGGTCCTTAGCCCTCCCTTGGGGGAGGGGGTCAAAGACAGTTTCCTAGGTGAAATATTGCATGACCTGAATCTTAAAACATGTATTGGATAGATTAGAAAGAAAGAGGTACAGGACAAGGTCATTCCAGTATACATAAGACTAGTATTCATAAATATTGTCTATATAGGAAACCTCATGAGGTCAAGTTCAAGATAAAAAGCAGGAGACATATAGCCTAGAAAATAGAAGATCTTTTATATGGTTCTAGGAAGTTTGGCCTTTATCTTGCAGGAAATGGAAGAATTTTAGGCTTGGAGAAATACATGCTATAGATAGATCACCCTGGTCATATAAGGTGGGTACAGTTTCACGAGAGAATATTTAGATGAAGGAATTTCAGTTATAAAAGCATTTCAGTTGTTCCAGTAAATTGGGGACTGAAAGACAAGAATATTTAGGAAGTAAATTGAATCTGAGTGATTGGTTATGTATTTGTGAAGTGGAGAGGGTGGGAGAGTGGGGAAAAGGAAAGTTTTGGATTCCATAATGTTGTGATTTTCAAGCTCTAGTGTGTGTAAGATTTACCTAGTGAGTCTGTTAAAAATGTGAGTCGAGACTGTTGATCAAGATGACAGATTGGATTGATTTGGGGAGACACCCTTCCCACACAAACTGTATGGTAACACAAAACAATATATTACAGATCCAAACACATATGTAAAAGCCCCAAAGGAGAAATGTGAACTATCTGGTTATTAAAAATGCAATGGAAACTCAAAGCAAGTAATCTTGAATAAGAGTGGAAATGAAGCAGATTACAGGGGTATTGTAAGCAGACATCAGCCTTAGGGGTAGCAGTTTTCATGGTCATTTAGGAATGGGAGTCAACCCTGTAGGCCTTCTGCCTAAAAGGGGCTGGGATAGGGTTGCCCTTCTCCTGCATGCAAGCCGAGCTAGGAAGAGATTTTTAATTTGGCAAAAATGGGTAAAAATACATCCCTCATCAACTCAGGGGCATCTCAAGAATGCAGGAAAGACATCCTGGAGAAATTTACATCTCAAATCCATGTTGTGTATGGCTTGTGGTTCTGATTCATATTTATCTTGTCATACAGAAACCATTAGCCAAAAATGTATTTTAAAAATGGTTCAGAATTAATGAAGCATGAAGAGAGGCAAACTTGGAACAGTGTATTAGGAGCTCCCATGGAAACAATCCCCACTAAAGATAAGCTCACAGTCTAAAATTACAAAGCATAGAAGTTGACTCCCTGCAGTGAGAAAGAAGGAGAGTGTCAGCATACACAACCAACAGAAGAACCATACCTAGAAACTCTTAATAATGGAGGAATCTGAAAGGGTTTTAATGTCCAAAAATAATTTTAAAAATCAAGAATAAGGCATTATGGGGAAAAAAGAACAAGGATGAAAAAAAAAACAGGTAAAAATTTGGAAATAAAAATCATCAAAAAATGTATGGGTTAAACCAGAGAATAGATAAAGCAGATAAAAGATCTAGGACATTTGTGGGCAATCTAGGGGAAAATCATGAGAATCTACAGAAGTGAAGAGATAGAACATATGGAAGACTTTTAAGAGACATAGAGTACAGAGAGGAATCTCTAAGTCTAAGATGGTTTCCAAAAGAAGGACAAGAGAGGTAAATTTTATATTTGAGGTCATTGTTGAAATATGTGAGGTATTTGAGGTAAAATGTAGAGAAATTTCCAGAAATGAAGGAAGACCTAACTCTCTAGACTTACAAATTACATTGAGTTCTGGAAGAAAAAGTTTAAAACGGGCATCTTGTGTCCTACTCTTAGAGATTCTAATTTACAAACAAGTATTATCACAAATCTTTGTAACCTTCAATATCTCATGGCACACTGGGAACCCATTTTTGGAACACCTAGTATTCTGGCACTCCAGTGGGTAAATTGTGGGATAGATCGTTAGCTTAGTCATGTGGGCTCAAGGCAAATCATTTTATTTAACCAGGGCTTTGTGGTCATATGCAAATGTTGACAGAAAGGATGTAGTTGAGAGGAATGGTTTAAATTTACCAGAAAATAATGAATAGTTGAATTTCTAAGATTCCTGAGATGGTGGGTGAGGATTAGCTCCCAAACCAGGTAAGTGTTGGCCCAGAAGAAGTAGGGATGCCTATGTGTGTGGTGGTAGAAAGGTAGAGTCCTGTCTGATAACATTTCTAGGATATATTTAAAATTTTTTTTAATGTTTATTTGTGTGTGTGTGTGTGTGTGTGTGTGTGTGTGTGTGTGTGTGACAGAGAGAGAGAAGGAAAGAGAGAGAAGGAGGGAGGGAGGGACAGGGAGACACAGAATCCAAAGCAGGCTCCAGGCTCTGAGCTGTCAGTACAGAGCCTGACACAGGGCTCAAACTCGTGAACCACGAGATCATGATCTGAGCTAAAATCGGATGCTTAACCAACTGAACCACCCAAGCACCCCATCTAGTATAATTTTTAGCTCGATACGATGGATGTACCAGCATCAAAGCACTCCCCATCCTGATCCCCGCTCAACAATCTTATTTGTAAACCATTGAGAACCAATGTAAATACAAAAAGCTTACTACTGAGAAACTTGGAGAAAATCAGACTGTGAAACAACCTGGACACTAGGGAGGCTTTGCAGCAGCCAGCACAACCACCAAACTCACTGGCAGTACTAGGCTAGAGTCGTAGGCAGCGCCCCTCTTACAGAGCCTTTACTGTGGCACTGGCTGTTGAATGCATCCTACAGCTCCTGCTACTTTTGCCTCTGCTTCTTTGGAAACTGGACTTTGCTCCTGCTCTGAGGAATTCTCCCTGCCCTTTTCTGTGCATCTCCAACCCCCCGTTCACAGTACAGGAAATGTGCATGTGATTTGTCATATTACTTCACCCAGGCTGCAGGGGGGCCTGGAAAGTTATCTGGCCTGCTGTGCTTGGTGGGCTCCATTTCTCTTGAAGATCTATGTACTGGAGAATTCCTCCATTGTAGGTAAGGGGATCAGAATTCTGAGCAGTGCAAAATGTCCCCCAAGGTTGCTGCTGCATACCATGGAGTACCTACCTGTGTGGGAGATAAATAAAGATGCCTACGGAGGGAGATGCATCTTTGTGCATCAGCTGATGGAGTATCTTTGAATGGATTTTTAAAACTTTTTTAATGTTTATTTATTTTTGAGAGAGAGAGACAGAGAGTGAGCAGGGGAAGGGAAGGGAGGGAGGGAGACACAGAATCCGAAGCAGGCTCCAAGCTCTGAGCTGTCAGCACAGAGCCTGATGCAGGGCTTGAACTCATGGATCACGAGATCATGACCCAAACTGAAGTTGGATGTTAAAATGACTGAGCCACCCAGGCGCCCCTGAATGAATTTTTTTAAAGTATGCTTTCCTCTAGAAGGGTCCTTTCCTGAGCCAAGGTGCTCAGATAAGCAGAATATAACTGGAAGTTAGTCCCCACATGCCCTTTAGCTCGGCGTCCTTGTTCACAGCATAACCTCGCCGATTGTATATGATGTTCTTCAAGGCTCCACAAGTGCTAAAGACAAAGAGATTAAATGTGATCACAAAACCACATGCACAGAAGTGGCAAGTTTAGGTGACAGCACTGATCCCAAACTGTATAATCAATAAGGCCTTTATTGTACAACTGTCCTTAAAGCCATAAACAACTGCTCACAGTCACTTGGCAGATGTAATCACAAAAGGCAGATAAACTCTCCTCCCTTTGTTTTTCCTTTTGTTGTTGCTGTTTCCCAGGTCCTGATTTGAGTAAGTGCAGAAATCTGGCCAAGTATGATAAATCCAAGTGGTCTTGTTTTCACTCAAGATTTGAACGGTCTTATTTGAATTTTCTGAGTCTGTGTTGACAGTGTCTTCTTCACAAGCAATTTCTTTAGCCTAGGAAACCCTGAGCTATCAAGTGATTGAGTCTGGGAAACAGGACTGGCTTTAGAAAAATGTATGCTGAGAACCTGAAGATTTGTTTCCACTCGCTCCACTTTCTATGTCTCCCCGCCCCTCGTGGGTCTTATGTGTATATAAACCAAGTCGAGTATAAATTAATTGTATACCATGGGCTGGCTGGACTCTTTGTGACTTCCCTAGATCAGAGTGGGCCCCCAGCAATGAGCCTGATTCAGTCAGTATCCAGCCACTACGGGCGGTGGCTGAACTGGAAGGGCATGCAGGTGAAATTGTAGCTAGAAATTCTGTCTATAGCACTAGGGCACAGTAGGGTAATGTATACTTAACTGATTTCAACTCAATTCAATGCAAGATGTCGAGAAGGGTTTCTAATGTTTATCCAGAAGCCTTTATCTCTGGGTAGGTGGTAAATTGCCCCTATTGTATATTCCATGTGAAAGTTACATAACTGGAGTTACTGCAGTTTAAACAATGGGTACTGCCTTTCCTCCCAGGATGAACTAAGTGTCTCTGAAGTAATAATGAGAGTTGACATCTCTTCATTATTTTCTCTGCCAGGTACTATCCTAAGCCTTTTACATATATTAACTCATGAGAACCTCCTAAGAATTCTCCATGGTAGAGACACTTCTGTAATCATCCTTTTTTTTTTGCACTTGAGGAACCTGAGGCACAGAAGACTGTCTAAAGTGAGTGGCAGAGTTTAGGTTTAAGAGTCATACCTACTAAGTGGCAGGGATGGGTTTTCAACCCCAGAAGGCTAGCTCAAGGTCTAGACTTTTAATTGCTATGCCAGATTGACTCCAGGAAAGAAAGCACCTGAGGTTTCTCAGGAAGAAAGGATGAAGGCTAATGGAGGTGAGTTCAGGTGCTGGATAGCCAAAAGATGTGTGGTAAATGTGGACAAAGAAAAGGAAAGTCTGGAAATGGAAACCCCCTCTGGGAGCTAGGGGATTTGGAGTTCACTGTCCACTTGGATGATGACTGAACTCTTCTACAGCCCACCTGTTGTGAAGTTGTGTGATGAGCCTCAAAACAAAGGACTGGGAGTGTGCGGCCATGTTGAGGGTTTACTACAGGACCTAGAAATGTTTCCTGGTCTGTAATCACAAGAAAGAATCAGGCCTGTGCTCAGGAGAAGCCAGGGTGAGGTGATTGAGCAATCACTGAGCACTTCAGCCATCAAATGTATGAGAAGACGATCCACTTAGAATAGAAAAGAATAAAAGAGATTTGTTTTATTTTACAGTCAAGTTAGTAAAGGAAAACCAATTACACTGATACATGTTTTCCTTCTAAGTGAAAGCCCCTGTGTTCTGTGCAAGTCAAGTTAAAAATAAAACACAACCAAAAAGGTCAGACTTCCCTCTGTCGCTTCTCTTACTTCCTATGATTTGACCCTTTGGTGAAGATGTCAAACTCAGGTCCTTTTGAGCCTTAGTACTGGGTCCACAATTTCTAGTTTAGAGACTTTAGGGACAGTAATCCAGATGATATCTTTGGCCAGGACACTGGTCTAAGCCTGTTTGTATAGAAAGCACACTCTTTTAGCTCATGTATTTTTCATGGGGGATTTGAGGGTTGAGGAAACTACTCTCCAAACTACCCTTTGCTGCTTCCACTGAAAAGCATACCGTGGAAGGAGCATCTTTAGTTTCCCCCTGGCTTCTTATAAATCTTCACAAATATGGTCAGCACATAGGTATTCATGCAGGTTGCCTGAAGACAAATCCTGTTTCATGTTTCCTGACCAGCCACTACAAATGTTCTGGCTGTGGATAACTTATTCACTTGAACCCTTAATGGGCCTTTTACCTTTTTTTTTTTTTTTTCTTGAAACATAAACTACATTGTCCAGAAGCAACAAATCCACGGCACACAACCAAGATTTATTTACTGAAGCACCTACCATTCCCATTAAGACCCCATTCCTGTCTGAATCTCAATTTCTAATAAGGAAAACATGGGGACAATTGAGGAGTTAGACACTTGGGGCCCATCAAGGGGCAATTTCATAAACGGAGTTGATATCTGCATCAAAACATTTTAAGGGTGTTAATTTTCCTTTCTCAAAGCATATACCAACTTACATTCTTGCAAACTATTTAAGAGTGCCCATCTCCTAGCCTATCTTATTTTTTATTTTTTTTTTTTTAAGTTTGAGTTTCTTCATTTAAGTAATCTCTGCACCCATTGTGGGGCTCGAACTCATGACTGTGTGATCAAGAGTCACATGCTCTTCTGACTGAGCCAGCTAGGCACCCCATCCTGTTTTTTAATTCAAACTTGTATATTTTGCCAACAGGAAGTATATGAAAGAGTTTTTGTCTTATTGAAATCTAATTATAAAGTCAAATATCCTATCTGCTAGTATTTTATGTCCATTATTCTGGGTTTAAATATTAATTTTAATTTTGATTTGCCATTTTCTCTTAATCTTTTATGACTACTATTGTTATATATCTTTTAAAAGTAGGGTTGTTTCTTTTTTTTTTTTGAGCAATACCATCAGCCATAAAACATTAATTAGTTACTGCATGAAATTCAAGTGACAAAGTTCGTTGGAAGATGAATTAATAATGGTTGGAAAATGTGAAGAATAATTATGATTTTATCATACGGGGTAGAAGGCAAAGAATTCTCAACAGAGCAAGCCGTACAAGAAAAGGCATACAATTATGAAAATATGGGTGAGTTCTGTACCGCACAAGTGCAAAATGGAAAGAGACAAAACCCAAAGTGTAGCAATGGGTTAGAGTTTGAAAACTCTTAAAGGCCACACTAAGAAAATGTATTCTGTAGAAAATAATGGATCCTATTTTTAGTCAGTGAATGGTTATTTGGAAATAACACTGGACAGGCAGGGGGGAAAATTTGGGTCAGTGAACCTAAATATAGGAGCAATGCAATAATCAAATTGAGAAATGATGAAGGCCTGCACAGAACAGGACTGTGGGAATGCCGGAAGGGGAAAGTGTTGATCAAACTTTTTCCAAGATAACATTGACAGGGCATAGGAACCAGGTAGTCCTAGAAATGAGGCATGGCAGACGGGGTGGTTCACTGGTATTTCGCTGTTTTGTCACTTTTGTTGACTAGGTAGATGGCAACATCATTACTTGAAATAACTAACACAGAGAAATAGCAGATTCTTTTGTGGGGGTGGAGGTGTGGGGAGGTGAGAATGAGTACAAAGTGAGACCCATTTTGACTTGAAGGTATCTATAGGAGGTCAAGGGGAAGACTCAGCTTTATTTAATGTATTTGCTCATTCAACAGATATTGGAATGCCTACTCATCCAGGTTCGGTTCCAGGTTCTGGGATACCGTTGTAGATAAGACAAAGTCTTGGCCTGTACAGAGGCTATATCCTAGTGAAAGTAGCTAGAGTGTTAATTTCAGATGCACAGTGTACTCCCTATGTACATGGAGGTACACGGAAGCCTTTTGTATAGGTAATATGTATACCACATATATGCCCCTCTTGACTTAGCATATTTTTTTGTATATTAAAATTTAGGAAGATTCATAGTTTTATCTCCTTTTGTTACATGCCACTTCTCCATATTTGTTGATGTCTTTGAAGCCACGGTGTTACTCAGCAATGAAATCCTCATTTATTACAAAGTTCATATAGGAAACTGGGAAATGCATTATAACGATTTGATGACAATCTTCAGAAAATCAGAGGTTAAACATAACCTCCCTAAGCCTCAGTTTCCTTATTTGTTAAGTAAGGGGATTGAGTGCACAGATGATTGCAAATCCTACCTCCCTGAACTCAGATGAGTGTGGCTTCATGTCCTGTCACTTTACCTGTCTTCTCAGTATCCTCCACACCTTTCCTCCATCATCCCATGCTTCCCTTGGTCCTTGTCCCTCTGGGACCAACATTCGTGCTGCTGAGTTCTGTGGGAGAAGAACCTCCCCACCTTTCATTTTAATGACACTCCATAGTCTTGGTTTCTAGTATCAGTGGTTACTTTCAGATTAAAAGAAATGATGAGATTCTAAGTTAACAAGCTTGTTCCATATAAAGTATACAAGAACATCGTTCTTCCTTGGGGACAATTTACATTGGGTAAGTTGTCCCAAATACTCCATTGCATTCTTTTATCTAAACCATTTCTTCTCTCTGAACTGTTCATTTGATGAAATTCAAATGGGGTGAGGGGGACTATCCTTTGATAGAGCAGGTTTTGACTGAAAATTGACTCCATTCCATAGACCCAGTATTTTGAAGTAAACATGGAAATGGAGTTAAACTGTGGATGGTTAAAATTGCTTTCAACCTCAAGCGATTACCTCTCTAGTAGAAGTCACAGATAAGCCCACAGGATGCTCTTATTTTGCACTGTGGTGTTTTTCACCAACAGAACAAGGCTGAAACATGTAGGTAGATAGGAAGAGTCTGCTGGTCGTATACACAATGACTTCCATCTCCTTATCACAGCCGGATGCTGAATGCAATCTTTCTTATGACCTGTGTGCGAACACCATGCTTCCCTGAGGAATAACACACTTGCTACACCAAGAGGTCCTAGACAGGTGCCATAGCGTAGATAGTGGCTATTCCTTAAAGTGAAAACTTCTTTTCTGCTTTGCTTGGATGTTGTCATTCACTTGTTTTATTCCAAAAGTGGTCTTTTCAAGTCAGTCCAGCTCCCTCTTAGTATCTTGGGGTTATTTACCTTCTACACATAACCCTTAAGAACAGAGAAAGGCAGTGGAATCTTGCTGTCTTCAAAGAACCACAAAGAATAGGGTGGCACCCTTTGGTTTAAAAATAATAAACAAACAACAAAAGCCAATGCCCTGTGAAATGATGGCACGAGGCCCTATGTGACCACAAACATTACTTCCTCCTGCCTTCCCAGGCCTACTTGGTATTTTAGGGGCACCTGCTGACGGTATCAGCTGGCAGAATATTGCTGGCACTGCATGGCACGAAACAACAAAGGAGCAAACATAGGGCACTGTTGGCCTGGTGGCCCGGCAGTCTGCCACCATGAATGCACAAAGAGTAGCCACGCCATCCACATCCTGCTGTGTTCCCAAACATCTCACTTGTCTGCCACACAGCCTTTCCTCCCCAACCTTTGTCTCTGTAAGAAGGAAATCCAGTCTAGCACTGTGCATAAAAAATCCACTGGCTTACTTAGAATGACCTGGGGAAGAACAGACACCCTTACAGGGTAGGGTGAACATACCAAAAAATAAAACAAAACAAAACAACCCCCCCCACCACCAAAAAACAAAAACAACACCTGCTTTAAATTAAATCAAACCCTTAATCTGGCTGGGACTAGGCCTCCATTATATTTAAAGCACAGGTTAGTTGTTTTTGAGAGTTTGCTTGGTAGTCTGTGACACCTGTTCCTAAAAACACCTTTCTTATCCACCACAACTTTTAAATTTCTACTACTCCATTAAGTTGTTTAATCTGTTTTGAAAATAAGACTTTGAGGTATACAGGGATGACCTGGTTATGCTAGTGGCTTCAGATATAAAATTTCACTATTAGAAATGTAATCATTGCCTGTTTCAGGATCTGTCCAAGTACATATGCAATTACTAATAGTCCACCAGAGTTCTTGTAGGCCATAGAACAACACAGAACAGGACAGGGAGAAAGATCTAGAAATGGGGGCATGAAAGCAAAGAAATAGAAACTGGGGAACTCTTGAGAGGACGTTGTTTATTTCACATTCTTAAAAAATAAGTCTAGATCCACACACAATGAAAATTCCTAAAAATAGTCAGTCTCTTTACTGTCTGGCAACCTAGGAATGCATTCTTTTCTAATGTACTGATGATAACGGAGATTAAACGTCATGGTGGAAAATGATTATACATTTTCGCATGCTATTTTCCCTGCCTCTTACATCACATAGAGTGTTACCAAAACTGGTGGCGTGAAAAAAAAAGAGGAAAACAAGAAATTTCCCACATAAAAGTCTGCAGCCTTTGGGTAGGATCTGGTGGTGTTCATCCTGCAGTAGACTGGGTCCTAGAAGTATACAGACTAGGACTTGGACTTGACTTGGCTAAGTCAAGAGGTATTACTTGGAAAAATGAGTATGTAAATCATAATAAAATTGGTGGTGGCTTAAAATCACTTAGGAAAAAGTATAAGTCACCCAAAGATGAAACAAACTTTCTTGGCAGATCCACCATCCAAGAAACTGAAGTTCCAAAGCAGAAAGTATACACTCTTACAGATGCCAGAAAACTCACATTCCTTGAGTATGGGAAGTATGTCCAGGAAAAGTTCCCAACAGACCTAGTAGAGTGGGTGTTCTATATGACAGCCTTTGTTTCTATTTTCAGTCCTTGTGACTGTTCCATCATCCGGAGGATAAGGGGATTGACCAGGTTGCATCAAAGATCTCACAGCTGCAAGTGCTAAAAGTCTAGGATAATCCCTGAGGTGAGGATCTACAGGATTAAAGTCTGTTGCCCACTCCTAGGAGCAGTTAGTTTGCAAATGTGTACCATTCACTACATTTTGAAATTTCAGTTGCCAGTGTTTAAATACTGGAATGTATTACAGAAAACTATAGATGCACACACTGATTTTCTTGGAAACAGGACATGCTACATCATTTTGGAAATCCAGAGCAAAAGGAAAATTCTTATTCAAAAGAATAAGAACACACTCTTATTCAAAAATTATTACGAACTTCATGACCGGGACAAACAGAGTGTGAAAGCAAGGTGTGGGCCCTTCTAAGAGCAGGCCTGGGGTGACCGCACAGGTTGCATGCCCTGGAAGCTGGCATCAGTTGAGAATTCAGAGGAGCCCACAACAGGTGCACACTCCTCAGGCAGCAACCAGGAAGAGCCAAGGGGTGGCTGCCCCTTTAAAATGGAGCCTGCCCTCTCCCAGCCACCACAGCCTCCTTCAGCCTCTTCATCTTCTCCATTGAGGCCACGTGTTAGTTAACGTTTGTCATTGCCCTTGCCCGATTGAATTTTTAACCATGACTTCACTGAGCTCATTTGTACAACCGGCCTAGGCACTGTAGAAATAATGAGTTTGCATCCTCTGGTCCAAAGGTTAAAACTGCCCACACAAAGTCATGCTTACTGATCACCCAGTGGGGGCAGTGACCCACTACAAGGCTTGTATTGCTAATTGAGAGTGGGAGTCACCCACATACAGGTTGGACAACTCTTTTTGTTGTCAGACAGTGCAGTCGAGGGAGGAGGGTGAGAATATACCTTAAGAAGGAGCTCAGCATGACCCACAGTGGCCTCCCACCTCCATGACCTCAACAATGTAAGACTAGAAGATGGGTGAAGCCCCTTTCACTCTCAGATTTGCAAAAATCTCTCATTTTATGAAGACCCTCAAGATTGTTCTGAAAAGAGAAAAAAAGGAAAAAAGGAAAAAAAAAAAAGCCAAGCACAAATACTTGATTTAAACATTACCCTTTTGGGATCAATACCCATACAAAGTGTTGAATGCTAGTCATTCCCATTGACCCCATCTGATGTACTTCAATGAATCTTTCTCCTTCTGAAAAGAAGAAATCATGCTCTTTGGGAACTTGGAGGATAGATGTAAGGGCTTAGCTCTTCCCAAATGGTAATATATACCAAAATGATGTGTTTGGATCTCTTGAGCCTCAAAATTCACCCCAAGCTTGAAGTTTGTTATGGATCCCACTATAGCTGCTGTTCTGCACTCTAAAATTCACATGGCTGCTAAATGCACATAAAAACTGAAGGAATATCTTTCTATCAGCAGTTCGTTTTTCCCTTTGTTTGACCTCGATATGATTCCTGGCACCACAGAGTATTTCATTTTTCTGGACCGTTTCCAGGCCAGGCCTTCTTTCTATACAAAACCTGAAAAGGTTCAGTGGTCAGGGTTCTGGTTGACTCATTCTGCCAGATTTCTCCCACTTGGTCAACATTCTTTCTTTCCTGGCAGTAGCTTTTGCCTGCACTTTTGCACTCATGTAACTTAAGCGTTTGCATGGTAAATATTTGCTAAGTACTTTATATGTGAGTAAATAAAAACAAATAGGTTTATCCTTCAAGTGACCAAAATGATGAAACATATCGGTGTTTAATGTGTTTAATAATGCTCTTTTGTTACTCTTGCTCTTAGGCCAAGATCATTATGAATGCTCTTTACGTTAAGTCACTATAGGTTCTTTTAAGAAATAATTGAAGAAAAGCATTAATTTCCTAGAGCTTTGTTGCTCCAGAAATGTGTGACAATTTAATAAAAACTTATTTTCAACCTATCTCCGTTTTTGCATTTGTCTTTATTCAGTACTACTGTAATATACACAGCTAGGCATGTAAATTCCAAGTATTCCTACATGCATAGTTTAATTTTGTTCATTTGTTTGGAAGGTCTCTAGGAATAGAGACCATGAACATACTTTTTTCTTGTGGCTTTCTGTCCACTATACCCATGCAACTGCAAGGCTCTCTGTGTCCTGTGGTGACTTAATAAATATTAGGGATGAATAAAACAATTTGATGACTGCAGTACTTAAAGCCAATCAACCTCAAATTTTCTGCCTCTTCCTCGTCCCCCTTTTCTCTCTTCAAACCTCAACTTCTTACACAGTTATTTGAGAGATTCAAGTTTTAGGACCCTATGTAATATTGCTTTCTAAAACAATGGCTCTATTTTCTACTGGTGGCTTTCACACCTAGTTAAGCAACAGTAAGGCACCTGGCTTCCGGTCTTCATGACTAGGGTCATTCTCCCCTAGTATTCAGCTACCTGCACCCTTTTCTCCATGTCAGTGTACTTGCCATCCTCAGACCTCTCAAACTAAAATCTCTGCCTTCCCTCTCAGGGTCTGTCTTGGCTATCTTAAGTGAGTCTGCCATAATGGCTTACATTTGTTAAGCATTTATTAAGTGTCATTGACTTTTTAAAAGAACTTTATGTAGATGGTATTCAATCCTAACAAAGGTGTAGGGAGTAGGTACAAATACTACTTTCATCGGTGCTTTGACACATTTGTTTCACACTCTTTTCTTTTCTTTCCTTCTTTTTTTAGAGAGAGAGAGAGCACAAGTGGAGGAGAGGGGCAGAGGGAGGGAGAGACAGTCAGGCAGACAGGCTGTCCACGCTCAGCCTGACATGGGGCTTGATTCCACAATCGTGGGATCATGACCTGAGCTGAAATCAAGAGTTGGATGCTCGCCCAACTATTTGAAATTTCCTAAATAGGAGTATGGCTTAAAAATGGAGTATTGGCAGCATTTTAAAACCTAATATTGGCACATAAAATGGTGGTGTATGTGTCTCAGAATCCATGGATTCTTAAATTTGATGAAATATAGTATCCTCATTCAACTGACAAGGAAACACAAATTCAGGGAAGTTAATCTAAGGTAATGAAGCTGTAGGGTGTTACTGCAGAGCCCAATCTCTTGACCACTTCTCTGTAACTAGGGCAGTGATCCTTTGTTTTTGTTTTTTTTTTTCTTTTCTCTCTAATTTCCTTTTCATAATCAGATTCAAATGTATAATGTTATAAACCAGTGATTATTTTCATTTTGTGATTTAAAAGTGAGCATACATTCATTGTAAACATTTAAAAAGCAGAAATTTAAGGAAGAACTACAAATCGCCTTGAATCCTACTAAGATAGTGTTGTTGCCAACTCTGGTGTATATCTCTCTGGCTTTTTTTTTTTTTAATATATATAGCATTGGTAACATACCAGCGATGCAATTTTGTGTCCCTCTCTTTTCATTTAGCATTATATGGTGAGCATTACATGGTGAGCATGTTATTACATGTCCAATGAGCACATGACTTTGGCCATCTATCTTACTATTGTACGGTTGTACTATAATTGAACACTTATATTGTTGCCAAGTTGCACTGTAATACATGTGGTGGGCAGCCTTATTATTGCCCCAGGGTTTCAAGAACTGTTGACACTTCCTGTTAAGTTATCATGTTATCCTTAGCTTATCAGTAGAATTAAGGAAGGATATCCGCCTTCTATATAGAAGAAGAGACGGGAGCCTGAAGTATCTGAAAACACCAGAGCTCAGTGGGAAACATTTCCCTAAAGAGAACACCGGTGGCTTCTTATAGAGCTACTGCTTGGCATTGTTTGGCCTCTTTGGGAGGGGACTTCATCAGTACTAGAAAATGCCCAGGTGGTCAGTGTGTTTGAGGTTGAGTTACCATAGCAAAAGGGTCTTTGCTCCATCCAAGTTCTGGTCGTATCCCTGAGGTGGAGGCTACAAATGACACTGCTTTTACAGCGTTGGGTTCTAGAAACTGGATATGGGAACTAGTGACTAGGCAGTCTGCTGTAAATATTTTTAGGGTTCTTCATTTTCTTAGCCTCATTTCCTTTTTCCCTCTTCTCAGTACTGACAAGAGAGAAGGAAAACCAGCAATAAATCATCATAGCCAAGCTTGGTCTTGAGAAAGGTCATAGTGAAATGAACAAAGAGAGGTGTTAAAAGGCCCATGGGAGGACTGAGCCTTCCTAACAGCACATCCACTAATCCCCAGAAAGACATTTTGTACATAGTCCCACCTTCAGAAAATAACCACTTCAATTGTGGCTTTTTTTTCCTGGGTACATTCACGTTTACTCCCGTGATTACAGTGTATCTTGAAAATTAATGTCTCTTGAAGACTTCGGTATTTTCTCAGTATCCCCAATTGAAAGTCTCCAGTAACAACTTTTATTTTTCAACTGAATGATCTGTACGCAGTTAACTAGCCCTAAATTCCTCTAAATGAAAGGAAAGCACTGCATTATCTCTATTCTTTTCTCGTCAACGTTTGTTACATGTCACCTCTGTGTGTGACCCTGTGCTAGGTGGCCTATGGACTAACAAGTACAGATACTTCTTTCCCAGAGGCTGTCATGTGAGGCCAAGTTTGAGAGTGTGTTAGGTATCAGAGAGATGAACCAGAAGAGTGAATGGAGTTGCTTACCTAAGTCGGGGTGACAGATAACATGAATTTGTGTACAAAATGCTTTCTAGAGTTCACATTTCAGAAGCCTCAGTAGGGATTCTAGCCCAATTCTTCTTCTTCAGTATCAAATAATGAATTTGTTTTGCGACGTGGATGCCATTTTCCAAGGTGACTCTTAAACACAAACAAAAGTGTAATCCCTATGCGCAAGGTATTTACATTCTAATAAGGGGAGAAAGATTTGTTCAGAAGCACCATAATCCAAGGTGTTATCTGAATTTTCTCTTTAATATTTTAATTTAAGTAACTGTACCACCTATTTGGAAATCCCTCTGAATTTCCTGTGGAATGATTTGGGGGTGTATGTATACCTAATAGGGATCATAGGACCAAATAAAAAGAAGTAAGGTTTTGTGTGTATGTATGATTTTTTTTATTTGTTTGTTTTATTATGTCTGTTAGCTTAAAGAGGATTTAAAGGCATGATCACTATTTATAATCTCTCCTTTCAAGTTGCAGATGCTTATGGAGACAGCTGGTAGACTGGCTGAAGAGAGAAAATGTTTTGTAACTATGTAGTTTTAAATTTTTTATAGCAAGTTCGCCAGTAATTTAAAATCTGCTTTTCTCTGCTTTGTGAAAGAAAATTGTACTTGGGCTCCTTTAGGCTACTGGGATGCTGAACAACACATTTACCTGCATTTTATTATTATGCAATCACATTTTCTTCACTCATTAGATGATGATGTTTTTATGGGTTCAAGACACTCACAGCTGTTGTACTTGCACTGGAGACTCCAGCAATTAGCTGCTGACCCTCAGGGTTGGGATTGTTTGACTCTACCCAGGAGAGGGAGTTTGCACAAAACAGTTGATCCCTTTAAAAAATTCTTGTGCTAATGATTTTGTATTGTATTTCAATTTGAAATCCTTGACTGCAAAGATGCTCTGGTTACAAAAGGGAACATGTTTGTATGGTTTATAAAGTTTGAGCAGTGTAATAGTTCGCTGACATTAAAGTTTCATTTTTTTGTCACAGTGATTTCCATTTCTTGGTTTCTAATTAATTTTCTCTTAATTTTGACTGCATATTAAAATACGTGTAAGTTTTTTGGTTTGTGACAGAAGAGACACTTTCTATCTAAAAAAATGTTTATTTGTTTTGAGAGAGAGAAAGAGAGAAAGCACTTGTGCATGAGCAGGGGAGGGCAGAGAGTGAGAGAGACAGACAGAGAGAGAGAGAGAGAGAGAGAGAGAGAGAGGATCCCAAGCAGGTTCTGTGCGAACAGTGAAAAGCCCACATGGGGCTCAATCTCACAAACTGTGAGATCATGACCTGAGCAGAAATCAAGAGCTAGATGCTTAACTGATTGAGCCACAGAAGACACTTTCAAGGTCTCTATCTTGGTTGGAAATTAAGAAATTTCCTGACAAAGAATTCAATTTGTTTTTACACAGTTTTATTCTAACACTATTATATAGCTAAGTATAGTGATTTGATCTTACATGGCTAAAATATCAGCTTTTTAAAACAGGTTTATTAATTTTAGGAGTACAAACAATAGATCATCTGCAAAAAAACGTACTGGTTTTAAGCACCAGAACTCTCTGAAGGCCCGTAGATAGAGAGCTTTGCTTTGATGGAGAAAAAAAATAAAAATGCTCTTCTGCCTAAGCAACATTCAAGCAATATGAAGCAATTGCTCTATGTAGATAAGGAATAGTAAAATGTGGGAGCAGAGTACAAAGAAGATAATATCCCTGCCCTCCAACAGCTTGCTATTCTGTATTTATAATGTAGTCTAAACAGAGACCAGAAGAAATAAATCAAAGAATCTCAAATCATTATGTATTTATTGAACACCTAATGTGCATAATATTGGATTCTAGGACAGTGAATTAGAAGCTTAAATCATTTTGAAAGGGATGACCACTTTAACAAAATACAATTTTAATGAAATAATCCAAATAATAAAAGTACTAGAGTACAGGGATAAGTTAGGTGCTATGGGAGAATTAATTAGCTGAATCATCTACTACCAATTTATCAGTGAAAGAGAACAAGGCAGGAATGTGCAACGAGAAAGAAGGGGCAGATGAGAATGTTGACACTTGAATTTTGCTCCAAGCCATATTTTCTCACTAAGAAGTACAGGGGGTGGGGGTGGAGAAGGAACAACCGAAGAATAAGATTATCTCTTAAGAAAAGGGCAAAGCTTACAGAGAAAGACAGGTACCATATGTTTCACTCTTATGTGGATCCTGAGAAACTTAACAGAAGCCCATGGGGGAGGGGAAGAAACAAAAAAGGTTAGAGAGGGAGGGAGCCAAACCATCAGAGACTCTTAAAAACTGAGAACAAACTGAGGGTAGATGGGGTGTGGGAGGGAGGGCAGGGTGGGTGATGGGTATTGAGGAGGGCACCTTTTGGGATGAGCACTGGGTGTTGTATGGAAACCAATTTGACAATAAATTTCATTAAAAAAATAAAAATAAAAAAATAAATAAAAAGAAAAGGGCAAGCCTTTTAATGAGGCCATAATTAAATTTTTCCCTCAAATTCTATCTGCCTGCAGAATAACCCCTTTCTTTGTCTGATTGAGAATCATCGCTTGAAAAGGGTAGCTATTTGGCCTCCATTTCAGCAGTCAGAAGGTTCAAGCCCTAAGAGGGCCCACAGTGGCTTGGGGTTTGGACAGCACATGCTGGCACATTTGAGATAACACATGTGGTCTCCAAGATAATTCAAAGATGCCTAGACTCTGAAGAACCCTGGCTTGGCTTGGTTTAGTTTGGTGTTCAGCTAGATATGAACAAGACATAAATATGTAGCTTGGTTTTTTGTGATTTGCTTCAGAGGCAATATAAATTACCATCAAGATGGATGTATCATTTATGAATATTACCAACAAGTTTGAAAGCTACCATGTTCCAACCCCCTAGTTATATGTTCCAAATTCCTGTTTTCCCCAGATGCAGCTACTACTTGGAATATCTTAGTGATTCTTTCAGATTAAAATTTTTTTATTGTGTTATTTTATTCTTTTACATGTACTCTTACTGTAAGCATTTTTATGCCACTGTTTTATGTGGTTTTTTAAATTCCACATTAATGCTGTGATACTATCTGTAAAAGCATATGTATAGCTCTATCTTTGTGAATCTCCTATATCTTCAGTGATTTTCCTGGTGCAAGAGATTCTTTAAGAAATATATCCGGAGGGGGCGCCTGGGTGGCTCAGTCAGTTAAGCCTCCGAGTTCGGCTCAGGTCATGATCTGATGGTTTGTGAGTTTGAGCCCCACATTCGACTCTGTGCTGACAGCTGGGAGCCTGGAGCCTGCTTCGGATTCTGTGTTTCCTTCTCTCTCTGCCCCTCCCCAACTTGTGCCCTGTCTCTATCAAAAATAAATAAAAATTAAAAAATTAAAAAAAAGATATACCTGGAGGAGCCACTTGGGTGGCTCAGTTACGCATCTGACTCTTGATACCTATTCAGGTCATGATCTTACAGTCAGGCATGAGATAGAGCCCCCATAGGGCTCTGCACTAGGCATGGAGTCTACTTGGGATTCTCTCTCTCCTTCTCTCTCTGCCCTCTTCTCACTCTCTCTCTCTGCCCCTCCCCACCTCAAAATAAATAAATTAAAAAAAATTTTTTTAAAGAAATAAACCTGGAAGTGTAATGGGAGGGATTTGGACATAGGCATTTTCATCTGTATTAGGTATTGCCTGATGCTTCTAGCATGAATACACCAATGTAAACTCTTGCCAGCATTTTGTGAGATGTTGGGTTTGTCACAACGTCTCCAATATCTGATACTTTTTCTATTTTATCCAATCACATGAGTATGAAATTGTATCTTATTGTATTAATTTTTATTTTCCTAATTACTAGTGAGATTAATGATATTTTCATATATTTATTGGCCATTCAGTTTTACTTGTAATTTTTTTCATACCTTTGCTGATTTTGTTGTCTTTTTCTTTAAGAAAAAATTGACATGTAGGAGTTCATATTTTTTTCTATTTTTTATTTGATTCCTTCTCTTTACTGGAATTTACAATTTTATTCTTTACCTAGCATTTTAATATTAAAAGTTAACTGATATTATTTTTAGTTTTTAAGAAATAAATGGAGTTAAAGTTATGATTTTCCTTCTAAATATCACTTTAAGTTATACTCATGGGTTGTTAAGTATACTGTTCTTACATTAACAATTTTCTAAGTATTTTGTGTCTTCTGTGATTTATTTTAATCTCCTATGTTGATGAGAAGGAAGTGAGTGTGTGATGTCAATGTGCATGTGTGTGTATGGTTAGTTTTCAAATGTGTTTTTAACTTTTTTTATTAATATATTTGAATTTAATTCCATTTCAGTGATATCATAGCCTACATGATAATTGAATCATTGGAATATTAGCCACTTTTTCAAAATGTTTTGTGCATGTTTGAAATAATATACTTTTGCTAATTTATAGATGCAGAGTTCTACATATTAGAAAAAGTGTGTCGGGGCGCCTGGGTGGCTCAGTTGGTTAAGCATCCGACTTCGGCTCAGGTCAGGATCTCGTGGTTGGTGGGTTTTAGCCCATCAGGCTCTATGCTGACAGCTCAGAGCCTGGAGCCTGCTTCAGATTCTGTGTCTCCCTCTCTCTCTACCCATCCCCTGCTTGGGCTCTGTCTTTCTCTGTCTCTCGAGAATAAAAATAAACATTAAAAAAGAAAAAGAAAGAAAAAGTGTCAGTCATATTTTTGAAATGTTTTGTACTCTTTCTAATATTTTTTTCTGATTTACCCGTTGTTTCTGAAAGAAGTGTATTGAAATACCCAGCTGTAATAGTGAATTTATCTCTTTTTCTTTGTAATTCTATCAGTATACACATTCATATTCTCTCTCTCTCTCTCTCTCTCTCTCTCTCTCTCTCGGTCACAGTGAAAGACTGTTCGTGTTCATTGGGTGTTAAGATCTTCTTGGAAGATGGTTTATCGTTATGCACTGTCTTTTTCTTTCAGTATCAAAACTTTCTGCCTTAAGTTCCACTTTGTTTCTTCTCATTATTACTATTATCCAGTTATGGTTTGTGGTTTTATCTTTGCCTAGTATTTCTTTATATATATCTTTATATTTACTTATTCAATGCTATTTTGCTTTAAGTGTGTATCAGGTGAGCTGTACAGAGCTGGGTTTTATATTTTTAATCCAGTCTGTTCATCTCTGACATTTAGTAGTGACGTTAATATGTTTGCCATTTATTGTGATTTATATTTGGACTTGTTTCTCTCATCTTATTTGATATTTTCTACTACTTTATCTTTGCTTCTCTTTTTTCCTGTTGTCCCTTCAAGTCTTTGCTTCTCTTTTTTCCTGTTGTCATTTCAGGCCTTATGTTGGATTGGTTGAGTTTATTTACTTCTTTTTTCTCCCTCTTTTTTTTCCTCTCAGAATTCTCTCATGAGATTCTCTCTCATCTCTCACTTTTTTTGTCTTATTACTAGTTCAGCAGTTCCTCTATTTTCCTTTTAACTCTTATTTTTTAAAACACATTTACCTAAGCTAACAAAGTCTATTGCTTTCTTTATGTCACATTCCAAATGTTATGAGCACATTAGGATTCTCGAACCCAAATCTCACCCCAGCGCCTACAACCTTTCGTGTTCAGATTGTATAAAATGATAGTACATCTTGGTTCACTACGTCCCCAACATTTTATTTTGACTGATGTCAAACCTGCAGAAAAGTTCAAAGAAAAGTACCATAACCACCATATACTCTTCACGTAGATTCAGAAGTTAGCATTTTGCCACCTAGACTCTCTCAAGTATGTTGCTCACATCATGGAATACTCCTCACACAAACTTCAGCAAGCATCTCCTCAGAAAACAACCTTCTTCTGTATGATCACAAAGCTGCCCTCACATCCAGGAAATTCATAGCGATGTAGGAATATCATCCACTATCCAGTCCATATTCTAATTTCTCCCATGGCTCTGGAAATAGCCATTATAACATTTTCTTTTCTAAACCCAGCATCATTTCAAGGATCATACCCTGGATTTTGTTGTCATATTTCCTTGTTTTTAATGTTTATTTTGAGAGAGAGCACTTGTGAGCATGTGGGAGGGGCAGCAAGAGAGGGAGAGAGAAAGAGAGAGGGAGAGAAAGAGGTGGGGGGAAGAGAGAGAGAGAGAGAGAGAGAGAGAGAGAATCCCAAGCAGGCTCCATGCCATCAGTGCAGAGCATGATGCAGGGCTTGATCTCAACAACCATAAGATCATGACATGAGCCAAAATCAGGTGTCTGATGCTTAACCAACTGAGCCACCCAGGTGCCCTGTCATATTTCTTTAGTTTCCTTTAATCTGGAGCAGTCCCTGTTTTATTTTCTTTCATAATGTTGACATTTTTCAAGAGTTTGAGATAATTGGCTTGTATAATGTCAGACAGTCAGGACTCATTTATTTTTCCTCATGATTAGATTAAGCATTTTGGACTGGAAGACTATATACATAAAGTTTGGATTTTCTATCAGGAGGCATATAATAACATATAGTCCAATTACTCATATTGCCAGGCTGGATCACGTACTTGGCCAAAGTGGTGTTTTCCAGATATAGCATTATTGTAAATGTCTTTTTTCCCCATTTGCAATAAGTTAGTAATCTGTAAGAGCTCCTATCCTTTTATTTTTTTTTTTTAATTGCGGAAAACTGTGTGGAAGAAAAGTATGTATTTTATTAGTATGTTGCCTAGTGGTTTCACAAACTGAGTGCAACTGTGCAACTCATTGGACTCCAGCCTGAGTTGTAGAATATCTCCATTATTCTAGAAGCCCCCCTCATACCCTCTTTCAGATATCTCTTCTTTCAAGTAGAACTACTGTCTGAACTAATATCAGAAGTTGATTTTGCCTGATTTTACATTTGACTAAATGTAATCACACAGGATGTATGTTTTTGTGTCTGACTTCTTTTGCTCAGCATTATATTTGTGAGGCTCTTGGGTATTGTTGCATGCTGGCTATATTTTTGTTCATTCTTACTACTGTTTAATATTCCATCATATGGATATAGGAATTATTTATCCATTATCCTGTTATGTGTTTTTGTGAAGTTCCAGTAGAGATATTATAAATAGAGCTTCTGTGAACATTCTAGGACATTCCTTCTGGTTAAAATTCCTTCTCTTGACATATTCTAGCACAATGGATTTGCTGGGTCACAAGGAATGTTTAAGTTCAGTTTTCAAAATGATGGTTTTAATTTACTTGCCTACAGGAGTGTTTAAGAGTCTTAGTTACTATTTATTTTTCGTCAATACTTGATGTTGATCTCTTTAATTTTAGCCATTCTGTGGGGGGGGGGGGGGGTGGTATAAAAAGGAGTACTAGCTCGCTGTTAAAGCTCTCTAAATCAGTCTATTGAAAAACATTTTTAGAGGTGTCTGGGTGGCTCAGTGGGTTAAGCATCTGACTCTTGATTTCAGCTCAGGTCATGATCTCAGGGTCATGAGATCAAGCCCCATGTTGGGATCTGCACTAAGTTTGGAGCCTACTTGGAATTCTCTCTCTTCCTTTCTCTCTGCCCCTTCCCCACTCCCTCTCTCTCTTTGAAAATAAATAAAAAAGCATTAAAAAAAACATTTTTCAACAGTCAGTACTAAATTGTATATGCCAAAATCTGTTTCTTTGCTCACCATTCATGTTTTCATTCAGCTACTGCTTTCTTGATTTAGTTTTCTTCTTGATGTGGAACTTGAGAAGTTCTTTCCATGGGAAAATTACATAATCTTTCTGATTCCATTTATCTTGTTTATTTCACTTTCACTTGAGTGCTAATTTAGTTGTGTCTGGAATTTGGAGATGACAATTATTTTCTCTTGGCCCTTTAAGGATTTTTTCCCATTGTTTTCTTACAATAGTCGTTGATGAATAGTCTGCTATCAGTTTGTTTCTTTGCAGGCAATATATCTTTTCTTTCTGGTGGCTTTTGAGATTTTCTCTTTTTGACATTGATATGTTAAAAGATCACATTATTATCTTTTGCCATGCCACTACAATGGGGACTTTCATTTTTCCTGGCCAAAAACTTGACGAAATCTTTTAATTTGGAGATGTACACATTTCTTATATGCTAAGATATTCCCATGCATTAATACTTTGAATATTGCTTCTCTACTCTCTTTAAATGCTGTGAGCTCTTTCATTCTTTTTGCCTTATATCTTAAATTCTCTTTTATATTTTTTCATTTACTTATTCCTCTGTGAAGGATTTTGCATGATTCTCCTGGATTTCTTTCTAATTCACTTAATCTAATTATATTACTCTACTATTAAATTTGCCCTTTCGAACTTTAGAAATTATAATAACTGTTTTTATTTCTAGATTTTCTGTTATGTTTCAAGTCTTCCTCTTCTTTTTTATACCACCCTGTTTTTGTCATACAGCTTTCTTTCTTTCTGAACATTGTAAATACTTGGAAGTCCCTTTAAAATTGTTTCATTTTCTCCATTACCGATGTATTATATAAATCTTTCATTTGTTTGTCAACTCATTCTTATATGGTTAATTTATTCAGGGAGGTGGTCATTTTTTTCAGTTATAAACTCTTCTTCCATGGGGTTCAGCCCAGGGCAGTCCTATTTGCGCTGATCTCTGGTAAATTTTTTATGTTAATTTCTCAGTTTGAAGATTTAGTACCTTCTGTATCACATGAATTCAGACCTCTATCCTTGAACTCTGTTAGGCTTAGGTTTTCAATTTCTTGTGGTTGGTTATATTTCAACACACAGCAGTGGGTAAATAGCAAACTTCCTTCTAGTTATTCCAGGAATTCCTTGTTTCCATTTCATTTATGAAACAGTATTACTTGACTTCTAGCTTTATGCAGGAAGCTTAGTTACAGGTCCCTGCTCCCAGGATTCCGCGGTCTAGTGTCCCTTCCCCATGTAATCCAAGTCCTTAGCCATTAATCGATAACTTATTCCTCATTTCCCTCAAGCCTCTTGGCATTGACTCCAACTTAGCATTCTTATTTTGAGGCACTCAGCATGTCTGGTATCTGAGAATTTCCCTCTTTTGGTTTCAATCTAGACTATGTATTTAAACCCTTTTGCGGGGGTGGGGAGATTGTTAAATATTACCCAACATTTCAACTTCTGTACAGCAGCTTGGGAGATTTCCTTATCCAGTATGTCATCTACAAATGCTGAAAGCCCTGGGTCATTGTGGTTGACAGACTATGTCTTTGCCTTAGAATCTGCTAGGAGAGTTACTACTAAGATAGGTGGACTAAGTATCTACTTATTTGATAATGCCCATCTTTACTAATTCAATATCCTTTTGTAATGAAGGGAAATCTTTGGAGCACTAGGAAACTTGAAGCTTTGACAGGTGTCACTGACAGAGGAAGGACACCAAAGATAGAATTTCCTCCAGTATGCCATAATATTTGAAATTCTACCACTAGGAAGTACTTTTACGTAGTTATTTTTTTATTTCCAAGATTCTTAAAAATCATGATGTCATAATCAGTGATTAATACTCACTAAATATTTTCCTTATTGGCATTATCTGATTATTTTCTAGTAACTGTCCAAAAACCATGCACATGCACACAATATAGGAGTGTTGATTTTGATGAGAAGGAAGGTATGTGAGAAAGCTCTTACTGTAAAAATGCCTCACATGCAACATGATTTGCTCATTCCATGATTGAAGACATACACGCACACACATACACAAATGCATGCACAATATTTTTTTAATTTGAAAGCATGATTTCTTATATAATTACAGATTTTATTTTAAACTTATTTCCTATTTAACTGCATTTAGTGCTAAATACTTGTGAACTTGAAAAAAATAGCATTTCTTAATATTTGACAGGACAAGAAATACAAAAACTTTGGGACATAAGAAATAATAGAAGTTTTAGGTGAAAAATATTTATTTTGCTGTTAGGACTTACCTTCCAAACTGTCAATGAGATTTAGAAAGTTTTTAGTGCTTTTACAAAAAACATGAGGTACGGTTTGTACAATTTTAGAAGTGACATCCCTCATTACTAAATGTAAACAACTCACCAGCCCTGGAGGTTTTGCCTCTTTGCCAAGCTTGCTTGGTGAGTTTGCTGAAAACCATACATTAACAGATACTCTATTATGATTTCCATAGGTTGCCAAACAATGTCCTTAAGCTGTCATTTAGCATTCTGTATTTAGATAAATTTAAAGTTTTACTTTTCCATAAAGACGAATGTTTTTATGGGAGACTGAGTGGCTTAGTTGGTTAAGTGTCTGACTTTGGCTTAGGTCTTGATCTCATGGTACATGAGTTGGAGTCCTACACTGGGCTCTGTGCTGACAGCTCAGAGCCTGGAACCTGCTCTGAATTCTGTGTCTCCCTCTCTCTCTACCCCTCCCCCACTTTCCCTCTCCCTCTCTGTCTCTCTCTCTCTCTCTCTCTCTCTCAAAAATAAATAATAAATATTAACAAAAGTTTTAAAAAGAATCTTTTTGGTTAATTTTTGGATTATAAAGTTACAGGCATAGGAGGAAACAGTGTTCATTTCTTCTTGCCTGTTGGTGTTCTTACTCCTCTGCCTGAGAATTGGAGGCAAACAAGGTATTATGGGCTCAAATGTATCTTCCCAAAATTCTTATGTTGAAGTCCTGATCTTCTCAGTATCTCAGAATGTAACTGGATTGAAGCTTAAAATGAGATCTTCAAAGAGGTAATTGAGCTAAATGAGACTGTTAGGGTAGACCCCAACCCAGTCTGCCTGGTGTTCTTATAAGAACATGCATTTGTGAAAAAGAAAGACAATGTGAGGACACAGTGAGAAGGTGACCAATGCAAAACAAAGAGAGAGACCTCAGGAGAAACCAACTGTATGCCACCTTGATCTTGGACTTTTAACCTCCAGAACCATGGGAAAATAAACTTCTGTTGTCTAAGCCACCCAGTCTGTGACATTTTTTTTAAATGGGAGCCTTAGCAAAGTATTACTCAAACTAATCACCCCTTTTGTTCAGTCTCTGTAGTAATAAATGAAAACCCTTGCCAGATGTCACTTTCTTTAGTGGCATTAGTGGCCTGGTCAAGACAAGAATGTATCTACCAAACTCTTGGGGAAAAAAAAAATTCAACAAGACTAAACACACAAGCGCACTAAAAGAATCCTTTATTTTCTTGAGAATGCAGAAGGCACCTGTGTATCTTTTGCATATGAGCAGTTTTTTGGTTTTTGTTTCTTTGCTATATAGAATATGTTACTGATCTGACATTGTAAACTGCTTTAAAAACCATTTGAGTCTCAGAAATAAATTTGGAGTGAATCAAAGTTAGATGAGAGATACAAATTCATGGTTTATTTTTCATTCCACTTCACAATGTAAATTTAAAATTTTTTGAGGAAATGAGTAATGTCCTGAGAAGAAAGTCCATTTTTTCATGATTCTAGTCAAGCCACCAATATGTTATTCTCAGTTGCCAAAGATCCCCGTTTGTGTCTGAGTTATCATTAGTAAACAGTTGTGAGGGTTACAGAAAGGCTACTGCTACCCTCCTTAAGTAGGTTTAGTGGCCACCACAGAAATGGACAAAGATACAAAGCACTGATTCTGAAAATTATTAATCTGAGAAGTAGAATAACCTTTAAAAAACTGAAGAATAAAAACCCAGTAAAATATTGTACTTCTTTCATGCATATAATTTTTATTGCAAATATTTTATGAAATTGGAAATATTTCATTTTTTATATGTTTAAAATACATCTCACAGGGTAGCTGTTTTTCACCTAATTCTCCTATAGCAGTCTCTCTTGTTCCCTGCTGTTTTTTCTCTTTGGTTACAGCAATAATGTTAAAAATAAACAAATAAACTCATGAGAAATTATAGTGCTGTCACAGATATTTGAAGGACAAAGGTGGGAGATTGTTTTCTTCTTTGCAGATTCAGAAGTTTATAAAGTTAATTACCATAAGACAATTCTAAAAATACATATAGAAAGAGGATCTAAATTTCTCATTTTCATTACTAGCACTTAAAACTGTTTCCAGGCCTGTTCTCATTTTTCACCTTAGACCTGCTTTCTCAACTTCAATCTTAACCATGTGCATTTTACATGTCCCGCAGGAAAATCAAAGGCAGTGTGTTTAAAATCAAGTTAATCATCTTGCCCCCAACCTGTTCATCAACAGCTTCCTCCTCCAGTGACTGTTACCAGCTGCTAGTTCCTTGCCCAAGCTCTCACTTTGTACCAGTTTCTCCTGTGTGCCTTCTGTACATTTCCAGTCTCTCACGGTGCAACCTATGTTGCCTCCATTTTTGATCCCCATTGCTCCTGTCCGAGGAAGACCATTAGCTTCCATCTTTGGGCCGTATTCTCCAGTTCACATTCTACACTGCCCCTAGTTTGACATTTCTAAAATATTGGTCTGATTATGTCTAAAGCCATTCAGTAGCTACTAACGGTTCTTGCCAGCCTTTGGCCTTATTTCTGGACACCTTTCTATTCCAGAAAATGACCATTGTCCTTTTTGAAGAAATGAACATCATACCTATCTGCATGATAGTCTGTCTCACCTGTATTTCTACGTACACTTTGGATCTCAATTGTTAGGACATTTCTTCTGGGAAAACTCACCTGCCCTCAGCCTCAATTAAGGGTTCTTCTCGGGTGTTGTCACAAAGATGCATATTTACCCTATCTTACCGTTTTTCACTGCATTGAAAATGTCTTAATTGTGTCTTCCACCAGTCTGAAAGTGCCAGAAGACCAAGGCAGTTTTTATGTTGTTCATTGTTGTATGGGCACAGAGCCTCCACATAAGAGATGATTAGTAAGTATTTATGAAATGAAGAGATAAAAAGTAATCAGTAAACAGAGACTACACTCTTTCTGATGGACCTATTATTTTCACTTTTTGTTTGAATGTTTTACTAATTAATATAAGCGATTATTCAAATATGCTTAAAAATCCAAAAGTTACCTTAAGTGAACCTTTATCTAATTCCTCCTACAACTCTCAAGGATAGTATGATGATAGGGAAGGAAAGTTAAATGGCACTGACTCCAAATGCATCAAAACGTTGACTCATTAGGCCATTTCTGTTACTTAATAATAGAGCAAATAAATAAGTGCCGTGACTCATTGTTCTTCTCCAGTGTAATGTGTTTTTCCCAGTGGTTTCTAATTACCCAAGAGAAGTCAAGCCTTTTCCAAAGTTCATGTATAGAAGGTGAAAGATACTTTAAATTTCTCAAAAAAAGAAATGGATAGAGATTTTAAAATGACTTGATTATAAGGGTATATACACCTCTTGTTCTTCTGTCTGGAGCAGTGGGGATTACTCCGAAGGAGTAAGAAGTTACAATCTGAGAGAAAGATCAAGTTGGAGGCAAGAATCCCTTTATCCTTTATTGTGTTGACATTTATATGTTGGTCCAGTATTTTAAGACAGGCCTTGTGTCTTGCACAGCTGTGTCCAGTGCAGGGAAACTTGCCAGCATTAATGACAATTACCAGCACAAGGCTCTCTTCTGCTGACCACACCTAATTCTTTTACCCTGATTAAATATTTAAGAACAGAAAGGTTCTGCATTTAAAACACAGTAAACTATGCCAGTCTAAATCAAAGTTTTAAACCGTCGGACAACTCCAAGATTTGAGGCTAATCATTCACCAGTAGAAAAAATTTTCCTAAACTGAAACTGAGTTTGTAGATGCTGTGTTAACAACATCTGAAGTGGAAAGAACTTCAGGGCAACATTTTCTTCTTTCAGGATTTATTCCCAAAGGACACAGTGACTATTATGTTGGGCCTCAAAAACTGAAAGCACTAAAAATTACTCTTTGAAGTTTACTACCAGAATCCAGCGTCTAGACAGACCAAATCGGTAGGTGGTACCTGGTACCTTCTTTCTTAGAAGAAATGAAGGAAAAAATTGACTTTTATGGAAAAGGCTTTGCACCTGAGGAAATTTTATGGCTTACTTTGTGGAGCTTCCCAGCCCGACACATATCTTGCCTCTACCCTTGCCAACATCTTGGAACACAGGCCTTGGAGAGACTGCATAGGTGACTCTGTTCATCCACCTCACTAATAATGATGTGTTCAGCCTTTCTATTTTACCTTGATTCACCATATCTTAAAAATGAATATAAATATTTTAATATTTGATTTCAAATTATCTTTACAAAAGTACACTGATCATATTTCTTTAAAAATATTACTTCCTTAAAGTTGTCACCGAGATGTCATCAGGACGTAAAAGGTAAAAAAAAAAACCTGAGAAGCAGTCTTTATTCTTGTTCTCTAGTAAAAGGAACTTATCTCGAAGGTCATTAAAAAATTAAGTTCATGGGGCTCCTGGGTGGCTCATTCTCTTGGGCATCTGACTTCAGCTCTTGTGTTTGGGCCCCACGTGGGGCTCTGTGCTGACAGCTCAGAGCCTGGACCCTGCTTCAGATTCTCCGTCTCTCTCTCTCTCTCTGCCCTTACCCTGTTCAGTCTCTCTCTCCTTCAAAAACAAATAAATGCAAGAAAATTTTAGAAACAAAATTCAGTTCATGATTACTGTGGGCCAATTTTTGTTCAACATAGTATTGGAAGCCCTAGACACAGCAGTCAGACAAGAAAAATAAATTCAAGGCATCCACATACAAGTTAACCTATCACTATTTGCAGATGACATGATACTATACATAGAAAATTCTAAAGATGCCACCAAAAAACCATGAGCAATAACAAATGAATTCAGTAAAGTTGTAGGATACAAAATTAACACCCAGAGATTGGTAATGTTTCTATGTACTGATTATGAAGTAGCAGAAAGAGAAATTAGAGTAACAATTGTATTGATAATTGCACCAAAAGAATAAAATACCTAGGAATAAACTTAACCAAAGAGGTAAAAGACTTGTACTCTGAAAACTATAAGGCCCTGAGGAAAGAAACTGAAGATTGCACAAACAAATGGAAAAATATTCCATGTTTGTAGATTACAAGGATTAATATTGCTAAAATGTCCATATTACCCAAATCAATCTATAGATTCAATACAATCCCTATCAAAATAACACCACCATTTTTCACAAACTAGAACATATAATAATAAAATTTGTATGCAACCACAAAAACCCCAAATGGCCAAAGAACTCTTGAGAAGGAAAAACAAAGCTGGAGATATCACAGTCTTAGATTTCAAGACATACTGCAAAGCTGTAGTAAAGCAGCATGGGACTAACACAAAAATAGACACATAGAATAAAGAGCCCCCAGATAAACCCACTATTACATAGTCAATTAATTTATGACAAAGGAAGCAAGATACACACTGGGGAAAAGACAGTCTCTTCAATAAACTGTGCTGGGAAAACTGTACAGCTACATGTAAAAGAATAAAAGTAGACCACTCTCTAACACCCCCCCACACACACCCTCAAAATGGATTAAAGACCAATATGTGAGACCTGAATCCATAAAAATCCTAGAAAAGAACAAACAGTAATTTCTCTGACATTGACCATAGCAACATTTTTCTAAATATGTCCCCTAAGGCAAGGGAAACAAAAGCAAAAATAAGCTATTGGGGTACATCAAAATAAAAAACTTTTGCACAGTGATGGAAACCATCAATAAACAAAACGGCAACCTTCTGAATGGATAAGGTATTTGCAAATAATATATCCAATAATGGGTTAATATCCAAAATATATGAAGACTTTATACAACTCAACACCAAAAATAAATAAACAACTTGATTAAAAAATGGGAAAAGGCCCTAAATAGACATATTTCCAGAGAAGATATACAGATGGCCAACAGACACAAGAAAAGATGCTCAATATCACTAATCATCAGGAAACACAAATCAAAACGACAATGAGATATCTGTCTTATACTTGCCGGAATGGCTAGAATCAAAAAAGACAAGAAATAACAGGCATTGGGGAAGATGCGGAGGAAAAGGAATGTTCACACACTGTTGGTGGAAATGTAAATTGGTACAGCCAATGTGGAAAACAATATGGAGTTTCCTCAACAAAACTGAAAATAGAACTACCATATGATTCAATAATTCTACTTAATATTTATCAAAGAAAGTGAAATACTAGTTTGAAATGATATATGCACACCTCTGTCTATTGCAGCATTGCATACAATAGCCAAGCTATGGAAGCAGCCTAATAGTCCATCAGTAGGTGAATGGATAAGGAAGACACACACACACACACACACACACACACACACACACACACACTGGAGTCTTACACAGCCATAAAAAAGATGAAATCTTGCCATTTACAACAACAGGGCAGACCTAGAGGGTATTATACCGAGTGAAATAAGTCAGAGTGAGAAAAACAAATACTATATGATTTTACCCATATGTGGAATCTAAAAAAAAGAACATAACAAATGAATAAACAAAAAGAATCAGACCTGTAAACACAGAGAACAAACTGATGGTTGCCAGAGGTGATGGTGGTAGGAGGGTGGGCAAAAAGAAGTGAAGAGGAGTGGCAGTTTCAGGCTTCTAGGTATGGAATGGCTAAGTCACAGGCATAAAAGACACAGCATAGACAATATAGTCAGTAATATCGTAATAGCAATGGATGGTGACATATGGGAGGTATACTTGTGGTGAGCATAGCATAGCATAATGTTTAAACTTGTTGGACAAATATGTTGTATGCCTTAAACTAATGTCACATTGTGTGTCAACTGTGCTAAAAAAAATGATTACTATGGGCCAAAACTCCCCAAGGAGAATGACTTTCAGAAGACACACAGGTTGGTCAGAGGGCAACCAAAAGAAGAGAAGAATTTTGCAACTTATTTGATTTCACCTATGCTAAAATGCTCTTTGGCAATCTGATGATGTCCTTGATAAAAAAGGAAAAGGCTCATGGTTACACGTCTGTGACTTTAATACATTTCAGGGTGTGCTGTGGTTGAAAGAAGTGATTCAGAAAAGTGGTTCTTCCCCCTTTTTTTTTTTTAATCATGGCCCACTTTAGTGATGGAGGATAGAGAGAAGCTAAAATTTCTAGTCCATCTACCTGGTTGCTTCCTCCTTTTCAACTGAAAATAACTCCTTGATAACAAAAAAAGAACAATTTTCAGCTTGAGCTTATACATGTGTGCTGTAAAACAATGCCCCCTAAACAAAATAAAAAATCCATTTTATCACATTTATCTTGATAGTATATTGAAACTCACTCATCTGTATAAATTCAATTAGTGCATCTACCAAACAATGTGTATGTTATTAGCCATTTGGTGAATGTTGGCTAAAGTTGTGGTGTGCGGGTTATATCCATCTTCTTTACCATTAGTGACCTGGATGATTCTTATTTAAACCTTAACTTGCACATATTTTAGTAACTATCTCTTTAAAAGATATTGTAAGCCAAAAATACCACTAATGCAAATACTTGTTATCAAATAATAAGCAAATTATCTCCAACCAAATGATCTTCAATAACCAAAAAAATGTTCAGTAAATTGAAAATGATAAAGATAAATCAATATCAGTTTATAAGTACAAAGCAAAAAAAAAAAAAAAAGCAACCATCAAAAAACAAAAATCAGCCACAAGATTAACAAAGTTCTGAGGACAAAGCATCCTGTTTTCATGCATACCAGTAGCTTTCCAGTAACAGACTACTTATAAAGTACCTCCTTTCTTAAATTATTTTTTTTATTTATTTTATTTCATTTTCTAGAGAGGTGGGAGAGAGGGGCAGAGAGAGAGAGAGAGAGAGAGAGAGAGAGAGAGAGAATCTTAAGCAGGTTCCACGCACGCTCAGCGTAAAACCGGCCGGGCTCCATTTCACGCCCCTGGGATCATGACCTGAGCCAAATTCAAGAGTTGGATGCTCAACAAACTGAGCCACCCAGGTGCCTCACCTCCTTTCTTAAATTATACCAATGTGCTGAGTTGAGTTTATGAACTGCTAATATTAGTTATCTATAATAACTCATTTTTTATTTAACTAGTGAAAAATCATAGTTCTATGTAAAGGTGAATATATATAGAATTACACATTTTGCAAATGAAAGAAAGGATTTCTATTTTTGGATCACTTGGAAGCCCACCAGAAGGTCCTCCCCAAAGCACCTGGGGGTGTGAGCCATTCCTTTGGGCAACAGCTGTAGCTTCTTTGACTTTGAGTTGAAGGGCTGCTGAACTGCTGAGCACCAGCCTATTGAATAGAGACAAGCCTATTGAAGCATATCTGGTCATCCTTCAAGGACTGGAATGGGATCCTTCAAGAGCATGGACTTTGTACCGGATGGCCTCTAAGTGTCCTGCTGATCCTGGAAATCCCCATTTATGACTGATGAGAAGGTGATGACGTGTGTTTCTGCTCAGAGTTTCAGGTACACATTTTATTTCAAAGGCAGTACTCTTTATGTTTTAGAAAGAGTTACCACTAATATGACTTGTTGGCTTCTGGGCTGTGTCTCTGAACCGTTACTCTGATGCCAATGAGGGTTTTTATATTCGTTCTGAACTGGGAATGAGTTTTAGTAGATAAAACAGAGGTGAGTGCTATTAGCAATCCCTTTCCGAGGGACTAACATTTTTAGTCAATCCTCCATAAGGCTTTTCAAGCTAATGAAGAGCTCAAAATGAAGGTACTTTGATTTTTAGGTTTTTTTTTTAAAGTTTGTTTGCTTATTTGTTTGTTTATTTAGAGTACATGCAAGCAAGGGAAGGGCACAGAGAGAGAGAGAGAAAAGAACTCCAAGCAGGTTCTACACTATTAGTGTGGAGCCTGACATGGGGTTGGATCCCATGATTATGAGATTATGACCTGAGGCAAAATCAAGAGTTGGATGTGTGGGGAGCCTGGTTGGCCAGCGTGGTCAGGCTGAGCATGAAGTCTTCTTGGGATTCTCTCTCTCTCTCTCCTTCTGCCCCTTCTTCCTATGTGTGTGCGCTCTCTCTCTTTCTCTTTCTCTCAAACATTAAAAAAAAGTCAGATGCTTAACCAAGTGAGCCACCCAGGCACCCCATTTTTAGTTTTATAAGAGTATCAAAATCTGGTCAAAGAGCTGGACAGCTCTGTTGTGGTGTTCCTGTCTAGATCTCCAGATTATCTGAAAGAACACCCTCATGTGCTTGAAAAACTACCAAACTTATCCTCTCCCATATTAAAACCTTCTCATGAAAACATTCATTGTTTCTCTGGAAATAAATGTTTGGCTTCAAAGATTTGGCATTAACACAACCTCATTTATCTCAACATAGGTGGTGAAAAAATAGGCTATTTCATAAGGACCTCTGTGACTTCCTGAACATTCTCTTTTCATTGAGGAAGTGACCCTAACTGGAGGACAGCATCTCCCATGGCAGCAGGAGGAGAGAAGGCAGGTGAGTAATGAGGTGACCCCTTATTCTACAGAGCACACAAGGGTCTGTGTGCTCCATGAATCACAATAGATTTCCTAATGCAGACTTGGATATCATCTTAATCGATCTAAGACAGTGGTGAAATTAAATGGTGCCCAAAATCTAGGCAACAGTATTTTTGTCCTAGGGTCTGTGAAATTCCATGAGAAAAGTGTTCAGAAAGAGCTGAATTGAGTGAAGGATTTGGGGAGTTGAAGAAGTATTCAAACAAAACCAGTTTAATTTATATGAACCCCCCAGTGAGGAAAGCATTGAGAATGGGAATTTTGAAATAAAAATTTTCCACATTACTTCACAGGTTCTGCTTCCTTACTGAATGTTGCTTGTTTGCTTTTATAAATAATATTTCCTCCAGCTGGCACCCTTAGACAGGATCCATTCAGATGAATGTCATGGAGCATTGAGCAATTCCAGTACCTTTCTCAATGAAAACTTAAAGGTTATGTTATTCTCCCTATCCTTTCCTTTTGAGTGGCTATGAAGGAAGTTGTTGATATTATTGTTAATGTTTCAAAGAAAACTATAGCTGCTAGTTATTTTCTTAAGTGAGGCAGAGCTCCTGGCCTTGGAAATGTCCTTGAAGATAGGCTTTTTTAGGTGTTACTACTACTTCTCAAAGAGTAAAGGATAGGAATAGAAGTCTTTAGTCTTCCATTAGTTTGCTCTCATTTCTTTCCGGAGTGTGATTATGGTTAGGTATCTTGCTCTTGGGTGGAGGTATACACAGCTAGTTTGACAACCTGGTTGGCCTGATGTGCTGAGGGGCACAAGGAGTCAGAATTTTGGAAATGCCCATGATTTCCATCAGCAAAGAAAATATTGGCTGGTTGGCAACTGAGGGTCAAATCAATAATGATTCTTTTGTGTGGGCACAGTTGGAAAAGAATGCCTTTCACCAATTTTAATAAAACCTCTGAAACATAATTGTAAAGGGGCATTGGGGAAAATCCTGTGACCTATTTGGAATGTATAAGAAGGACTCTCAGGGTGACCCTGGTGGTCAGAGAGAGAATGGAGCTCTGGGGATGGACCTAATGAGAGCAATCCTACAAGCTCATTGACTGAGAAATAAAGCAGAGACTTAAAGAATTAAAAGAATTTATTGGCTAACATGGGGCAAAGTTAGACAAATATAGGCTTGTAGCCTTTAATCCATGTAGTGGAAAGAGGCTGGTTCATTAGGAAAATCATATTTCGTATGGGATTGGGAAAATAAGTAGAGAGAAGAAGAATATGTTAAGGACACAGCAGAATGTGAATTTCAATACTAAGGTGGCCTAATGGAGACTTCTCGACTCTCCCAAGGGCATATGGATCAACCAACCTGGCACTCAGTAATAAAAAAACAAAGGGACTCTTTCTGACCAAAGACCTTGGCAGATGGTAGGGGGAAAGAGGTGTGGTTGCAAACAGCCCAAGGCTTTTTCAACATCAACTGTATCCACAGATTTGAAAAGACTGACTTTGCCCAAACAAAATGTGAGAGAGACATCTGTATGATCAGATTACCATCTACTATTGCTGTCAGGAACTACCCAGAGGACAAGTATAAACCAACCAAACACCATAATAGACACCTTTTGGGGAGGGCAGGTGTGCCTGGGTTTTTCTATGGCCATGCAGAGCCGATAGGCAAGGGGTTTTGCTGGATTTGGGAACTTATTGAGGAATATTGACGGGCACTGGCTCCCCCTCTCCTTGGAAATTTTACCTTCCAGCCCAGCACCAAGGAAAGCATCCAGCATGCACCACAGACATAGTCTAAACCTGAAACTGTCATTCACTGTGCTTGGAGACCTAAGGGAGTTTGAACATTCTCTGACTCTGCAGGAGCACTTCACACTTGAGGGCCATTTTATCTGTCACGCTTCAGAACTTTTCATCTGTAGAGGTCTGTGCTCTGAAACCAGTCATGTGGCCTTGTCACTTCCTGGAGCCTCTAGTAGAGTGTCCTTTCCCAGACAGTCCCAGAGCTCATCACCTGCTGTCTCTGCCCTGATGACATCTTACCAAGTAAGGCCTTCTCCTGTCACTCTGTATAAAATAAAACCTCTCTCCTAGGATCCCTATCCCCTTTTCATATTGTTTGTCTCTTTAGCTTTTTCACCCTCTGTTACTTTATATATTGGCTAGTTTATCTGCTTGGCGTATTTCCTGCCCCACTAGAATATAAGTTCCACGAGGGCAGGATGTTGTCTGTTTTGTTTACTGCTTCGTCCCACCACAGGTATCCTGTAAATATTTTGGAAATAAATGAATGAGGCCTTAAGCAGAGGTTTTAAGTTTATCTGGTCTCTTTCAATTTCTTCAGCCCTGTGGGTTGTTTGGGCCCCATGGGTGAGTAACAGATGGAAAGGGCTTTTTGCAAAGGGTGTAACCGAAACTAATTAATGTACCCAAGCACAAAGTGAAAGTTCTTCACTCTGAGAAGGACAAACAGTTGTCAGTCATTGTTTCTTGATTATCTTTCCAAGGCAGGGTCCTCCCAAGTCTAGAATGTTGTCTTTGGTCTTTAAGGAAAAAGTAACAAGACAATTGTTTCACAGGTGCCTCTGGCACATGCCAGCATCTAGTAATGATTGACTTGTTTCTGGATTTTAATGCCTTTAAATCATCCTACTGTCCTTTGAAACCAAGGCAGCCAAGAGAGCTTAGGAAATACTTATTATCTTAAAATTAAGTTAACAGAAAGATTCATAATTGACTGTTAGCCCTTCGGTTCCATGGTTTCTGAGTATCATCTTGTATCTGAAGGTTTTTCTGGCAGTTGCATTCTGCCATCGAGAAAACTTGTCACCCATTAGAAAAGCTTCTTCAGACATCAGTGGGCTTGAGGACCACCTGAGTAGGTATTTGATCTCTCACGTTCTTTCTTCTCGGTAACTCCAAATTCCAGATGTCAGGGACAATCAATTTGAGCTGGGTTTTATGACCTACTGTGGGATTCTTGGACAAAGTTAGATTCAACACTAATAAAATGGAGATAAACACATCAAGTCTGTGAAAACCTGTTTGCCAACTCCACATTAATTGCAGAATTTAGAAGAGATTCATGGGATCATTAGAAAAATGAGTTCTCCAATCTTTTGTCAACTGTGGATCAAGAAAAGGAGTTAAGATAACTCTTTGGATTTCTTAAAAAAGAGTCTGGTATTTAAATGAATCTAACAGCCCCAGGATGCCCTATACAAGCCACAGCCCTTTCTACTCTCAGTACCATAGCCTCCGTCTGTGACATTGTGGAGGCAGCTCATACAGGCATGTGAGAGCAAGTTGTCAGAATTTCAGGAAAGTTGGGAGCTGGTTGATCTAACAGCAGTAGCTTAAAAAGGGCCATGGCAGGAGGAAGTAAACCACTGAGATAGGCCAGCACTGGGAATCAGGGTTCCTCCAGAACTCCAGGGAGCTGGTTGTTAAACATTCACTAGCACGCCACTAGCCCTCAGTATCCTTCAACACTGCAAGAAGTCCTTTGCCTGCCTGACGCGTGTGTGTGTGTGTGTGTGTGTGTGTGTGTGTACATATACACGTGAAATAAAAAATATTTAAAATATTTTGTAAAAACAAAAAAGGATAAAAGTTTCCCAGAAAATGGAGATGAAGGTTGCCCGACTGAGTATAAACACCTCATAGACAATGGACTATTCATCTGTGCTGAGGAACTGGAGCCTAACCATCGTTCCACATACTCCAGGTGTGACACCAGTGACTTTTCACTCTTAGACCAGCTGTTGAATCTCCCTATAAGTTCTGGGGATCCAAGCAGAGAGTAAACGTCTTTGTGAAAAGGTATCAGCGGGCATGAGGCCGTATACAATATACACATACTATGAATATATCTAAAAAGAAACAACCATCAGAAGGCCTGGATCCTTTGCTAACTTTCACTCTAGAGTTAAATATTTGCCAAGAAGTAAGCTTCTTCCACTTCAGATCTTTAAAGTTATGTTATAGAAGTGACCACCCAGCCTCAATAAAAGAGAATATGGATTATCATACCAATGACTACACCACGTGAGATAAAGGCAATCTCCCTGCAACTTCAAATATTCCTCTGGAAATAACACGCGCATTGTTTACCCTACCTGAGAACCACCTGTATTTGTATAGCAATCACACTTGAAAGATACTAAGAGTCCAGGGCCGAGCCCCAAAGGCAGGGTCTGTTGACATAATTAGGTGGTAACTCTCCAACTCCCAAAGTTCTTTTGACGATAAGAAAGAGACACCTCTTGCTCTGTAGGAAACTCCTTTTCAGTTTGTTTTCTAGTAATTGCCTAGTTTATTCCCTTCCTGCTGTTCAGTGGTTACTTTATTTAGGGACAGTAGAGGATTTTTACCTGGTTCCATGGGCTTAAACAGTTCTGGAAAAGTGGCTGTGCACCTGCACCCGAGAAGAGTAGATGCGTATTAACTATTTTACAAAACAAACAACTCCAGGATGCCTTGCAACTGCTAATAACCTCCCTGGAACAGCCCAGCACTGCTGGATTGTCCCTTTCCACTGTTAGTTCATACGCAAAGTGGTAGGATATTGCCACCTTTGCTCAAATGCAAGAAAATCAGAAGATGCTGTGACCTGAAAGTGCTGGTACTTCCAGCTCCAGTTGGTTTCAGAGGAAACTTCCGGTGGCTGTCACCGGCTACAAAGTAGATGACATGTGTCTTGTACTCTTTGACTTATTCCTTTCCTGAAGATAACACTCAGGATCTTTCACCTCTCCTTGCCTCTGAATAGGCTGCTCCCTCTGCTTAGATCTCTCTCGTGCTCACCTCCATTTTCACTTGGCCATTTTGGAATCATCATTCACTTCCCCATATTGGAATCGTCAACTCAGCTATCACGCCATGCCTGAAGGCTTCCCTGAGGAATCCTCATCTCCAGCCTGGGTAAGGGATGGTTCCTCTGAGTTCTTACAGTAATTTTTGATGATTGCCATCATCCCATATGGCATAATGTGCAATATATCCTAGGTATGGTTAGCCTCTTTCTTAAAGCAGTGGTTCTGAATTTGGGTTATATGTAGGATGATGTCAGTACATAGCCCTTTACATTATGTTGGGCTCACCACAAGTGTAACTACCATCTGCCCCACCCAAGACTATGACAGTGTCATTGAGTACATTCTTTATGCTGTGCCTTTTATTCCCATGACTTACCCATTCCGGAATGGGAAGTCAGTATCTCCAACTCTTCTGCAGCTATTTTGCCCATCACCCTGTTTCCCTTCCCTCTGGACACTTATCAGTTTGTTCTCTGTGTTTATAGGTCTGATTCTGCTTTTTCTTTGTTTACTCATTTGTTTTGCTTTTTAGATTACACATGTAAGTAAAATCACATGGTAGTTGTCTCGGTCTGACTTATTTCACTTAGCACAACACCCGTCCATCCATCATCCTTTCTTATAGCTGTGTAATATTCCATTGTGTGTGTGTGCATGTGTGTGTGTGTGAGAGAGAGAGAGAGACAGAGACAGAGGGAGGGAGGGAGGGAGGGAGGGATAGAGAGAGAGAGAGAGAGAGAGAGAGAGAGAGAGAGAGACAGAGACATATATCAGTGGACACTTAGGTTGCCTCTATATCTTAGCTATCATGAACAATGCTGTAATAAACATTGGCATGCATAAATCTTTTTGAATTACTGTTTTTGTTTTATTTGAGTAAATACTCATTAGTAGAATTATTGGGTTATATGGTGTCTCTATTTTTAGTTTTTCAAGGAATCTCCATATTGTTTTCAACAGTGGCTATGCTAATTTATATTACCGCCAACAGTGTATGAGCGTTCGTTTTCCTCCACATCCTCACCAACACTTGTTATTTCTTGTCTTTTTGATTTTAGCCAGTCTGACAAGTATAAGGTGATATCTCGTGGTTTTTGTTTGGATTTCCCTCATGATTGGTGATGTTATGCATCTTTTCATGTGTCTCTTGGCCATCTCTATGTGTTCTCTGGCAAAATGTGTGTTTAGGGCCTCTGCCCAGGTTTTTTTGCTTGTTTGTTTGTTTTTTGGTTTGTTTTTGAGAAAAGCAGAATAAAGCACTTTTATAGTGGTAATTAAAACTTGAAACTCATGTGTAGTTCAGGGAGGTGGGTGTGGGAGGTAGGCAGCAAAAATTTTCCTCACCAAATCATTACAAGGGAGAGCAAAGTGCTGAGAGGGGGAGGAAAAGCCAAGAAACACTGAAATCAGCAGGGGGAGCTGAATATCAAAAACCAGGAGATACTGAAGCTGTGATGACCAGCATCATTTTCTCAAGACAACACTCAAGGGTGTGTCAGGATGGCTGGGCTTTCATCGGGTGTTAAGTGTCTACAAACAGCACCTTCAATTTAAACTTTCGATTAAGTTCTTAAAATTTAGGAAGCAGAGCTTGGATAGCTACGAGATTACAAAAGTCCTGAATATCCATTAGAAAAACCACAAGGTGGGAGATAAAACAAAAAGTGAGGCCACAAAGGTGGCTTCAGAGGTCCCTGCAGGCCAGGGTGCAGATCCGTGTAGTTTCCAACATTGCAGTGAGAACTATCTGTCTTCAAAAGGCAGAGGGTTTGGGGCACTTAGATGGCTCAGTCAGTTAAGCATCTGACTCTTGATTTAGGCTCAGGTCATGATCTCATGGTCTGTGAGATTGAGCCCCATGACCGGCTCCAAGCTGAGAATACAGAGCTTGCTTGGAATTCTCTCATTCCTTCTTTTTGCCCCTCCCTGCCTCCATCTCTCTCTCTCTTTCTATCAAAATAAATAAACTTTAAAGAAAAAAAGGCAGAGTGTTTAAGGGGAGGCTCGGGTGGGGCAATGGAGGCAAAGGCTCTCCCCCTCTCTGCTTCAGTTTTGGGTAGGGCTTTTAATTCAACCTATGTACATCTGTCAACTTAAAGAGGAATTTGTCCCTCAACAGCATCTCAAAATCTACTACAGCTTTGTATGGCAGCAGCAAGAATGTTTAATGAATAATAGATAAAAATTTCACCCAGAAAAACAAAATAAAATAAAGATTCTTCCATCCTCCTTCCCCCACCAATTCCTATTCTGAAGTTAACCCATTACTTGTGCTGTTAATACTTGACTAATACTTAAATGGAAACCTAGATCTAAAAGATTGAAACTGAAACTTCACCCCAACAAGAAAATGAAATAAAATTAATAACTTGAGGTTCATGGCATATAGTTTAGGTCAACACACGTATGAGGAGAAAGAGAAAGAGCAAAGCGATGGGGACAGAACACTTTCATTCGGTATCAATGCTTATCTAAAGAATGTAGTGGATGGGGCGCCTGAGTGGCTCAGTCGGTTAAGCGTCCGACTTCGGCTCAGGTCATGATCTCACCGTCCGTGGGTTCGAGCCCCGCATCGGGCTCTGTGCTGACAGCTCAGAGCCTGGAGCCTGCTTCGGATTCTGTGTCTCCCTCTCTCTCTGCCCCTCCCCTGCTCATGCTCTCTCTCTGTCTCAAAAATAAACATGCATTAAAAAATTTTTAAAAAGAAAGAAAGAAAGAAAGAAAGAAAGAAAGAAAGAAAGAAAGAAAGAAAGAAATGTAGTGGAACAATCAGGAAAAGCTCCACACGACTGGCAGATTCGTGTGTGCACCTCTGGAGGCACCACATCCCTCCATGGCACATCCAAGAATGGGGTGCTCAGGGAAGATGCCATTCCTGTCATTCCAATTTCAGAAGCTCCATGTCAAGGACAAAAACAAGAGTGGCATTTGGTGGGATGATGCCTGGGTGCCTAGGAGCACTGTAGTCATAGTCTGGGGAGATATTTTGGCTCTCTGACCCATACTTATGGGGGCAACGCCTTCTTTCTAGCCTCAGATCACCTCCTGCTTCCCTAGCATAAACTTAAAGTGCTTCTTTCTGTTCTGGAAGGGATCAAATTTCTTTCTATCTTCAAGAATCCCTGTGTCATGCACCACACAGGTCTGGCCATGCTTTGGGACAGTAGCCCATCTCTGGGGGAGATAGTCTCCACCTGCACGTTCTAAGACTGCAGTGGTGAGGGATGCTGGGAGGGCAGGCGAGCCACATGGACAGACAGCAGACCTGGAGGTGATTCCTGGCCTCATGACCCATGCTCGCTTTTGAATCATCTAGTTGTTTATTTTTTCACTGTTGAGTTGTATACATTCTTTATATATTTTAGATATTAACCCCTTACAGGATATATTATTTGCAAATGATTTTGCAAACCTTCATTCAGTAGGTTGCCATTTTGTGTCATTGATGGTTTCCGTTGCTGTACAAAAAAAAATTTTATTTTGATGTAGCCTTTGCTTTTGTTTCCTTGCCTTAGGAGACATATCTACAAAAATGTTGCTGTGGCCAATGTCAGAGGAATTACTCCCTGTGTCCTCTTCTAGGATTTTTACGAATTCCAGGTCTCTCAGGAATTTAGGTCTTGAATCCATTTTGAGTTTTTTTTGTGTAGGTATGGTGTTAGAAAGTGGTCCAGTTTCATTCTTTTACATGTAGTTGTCTATCTTTCCCAGCACCATTTTTTGAAGAAACTGTCTTTTCCTGCAGTGTATATTCTTGGCTCATTTGTCATTGAGCATAGTGTTTTCAAAGTTCATCCTTCTTGTAGCATGAATCAGTACCTCATCTCTTTTTAGGGCTGTTACCAAACTGGTAACTACTAAATTAATATAAATAACTGATAATATCACACTGTTGCCTTTCTTTAACAGATTAAATTCAGGCATAGCAAAGGATAAGATTTAAAGAAACAAACAGCAAGGAGTAACTCAATCACTTTTCCCAGGCTATGGTTGAATCTCCCTCAATTTCTTTGTGTCTCAGAACCAACAGCTGACCTAGTTAAGCCCGCTGAAGGACCCAGATTCTGGGTTTGGCAGGTGTTGTGCTATTCTTTTTGCCTTCCAGGCATTTTGAACAATTTCCTTAGGGTAGAAGTTTCCCAACTTTATGGGTCCTCACCTCAAGCTGGAAATCTAAAATTCTCTTGCCACTTTCCTTGCACCCTCAGGTCAGACTTGAGACCTCCTCTTCACCAGTTAGAAGCATTCATGCCACAATTCATGTCAGAACCATTTCAGATGCCCTCCACTCACAGCAGAAATATCCTGTACAGAAGGAGGTTCTACTGGAAGCTTCTAGGGCTGGCCTCAGAGTTACTAGGTGGGGTGATGCAGTGGTGGACACTTCCACTGGGACAGTTCTGTGGTACGATTAGAGCATCATCCCCAACTTTAGTTTCCAAGCCTGGTCCTCTGGAGAGAACCTTCCGGAGAGTCTTGGGAGTTACTCCTGATCTTCAGTTAATTCTTTCTTTGCTTAAATTCATTAGAATGTGTTTCTGTTAAATGAGAGTAGGATTGCTATCACAGGACTCTACCTTAGAAACCCTGTTGGTGTTGAACTGTAAGGAGAAGATTGCCCCCTAATTCACTGATTAGCTTTAGGGCCATGACAGACCTCTTTTGCAGAAAAGCCCTTGTTTGCATGGCTTAAGTTGACAAATACTCTTTATCTCTCAGAATATAAAAAATTTCACAGGTGCAATCTGAATGATTGTGATTGTGATGTTTGACACTAGTAAAGTATTAATCCACACAACAGTATATTGATTTCTGAGATACTCTCAGCTGACCACTAACTCTGAATCATGATTTCTTTGCCCAGTCCATCAGGCTTATAAGTTCAGGTTGTCCTATCTCTTAATCACCCTCCTTGACCCACTACCTTTCTCAAACACATATGGAATGTACCACAATGGCCTTAAAATGCATTGTCTAATTGCTATATCTGAGCATCAATGATGGATGGAAAGTTTTGAGAAAAAATATAAATCTGTGATTTTTGAACTTTGTATGGACATGTTTTGCAGTTAATAACATCTGATAAGAATATGCTGAACCATTGATTTTGACAAATTCCTTCTTATACTTTTCTATATAGACACTCCCCAGACTCCAGTGGGCAATGTAGAAGGCCTATAAGGACATAGTTTTTGTGATGCTAAAGGTAAATTCCATGCAGGAACCTGTCAGTATATGGAAACTATGTTAAGCCTCATTATCTGTCCAGCCCCCTCCATTCTCAAATGGACTACTGCACTGATCTAGCCTTATGTACCACCTTTGGAGTCTCTTAAGGCATTCAGAAATGAAATCCAGGAGGAGGAAGGTAGTATTTCAGTTGATGTTCTGGTATTTTCCCTTTATCTACCTTAGGTTTATTTTGCTTTGGCATGTGTGACAGTCCACAGAAAATGTCAAAAATATCAATCAGCTCTTCCTAAAATATATTGAAGATGATGATACAATAGCTTCCAAGGCACATGGCATATGCATATACTATATGAGCCTAAGAATACACCTGTGAACATACCATTTCAGAGTGAGAAACACTAGCCTGAAGTCTTACTACCATGCATTTTTAGGGTGACATGTGGGCATTGCGAGAAGAGAGACCCTGTTGTCATAATATTTATTCATAAGGCTGTAGGAAATTATGTTTTTAGGCTAAAAGTTTTCTCAGATCATGGTCTCAGACATAAAAATAAAACAAATAAAAACCCATCCATGAAGAGGAATCAAAATGAAAGCATCTTAATAAAATGAATTTGCCATACTTAAAGAAGATTTTGAATATGGTTGTTTATCCTTGATACTGTTTGAGGCCACACAGATAACATAAGACATAAATGGGAGAGCAGTAGGAGCCAAGTAGCATGTGATCTCATTGGCATGAATTTCCAAAGGGGTCAGACTTGAAACCAACCAGCAAAAGATCAATTTGCTAGGAAGTCATTTTGAAGACTAAGTTCTTACTTATCCTAAGATCTATGGCCAAATGGCAAATTAATGCCCTAGGGAGCACACTTTTGGAGAGGTCATGGAAGCATCCTCTGAGTCCCTCATCAACTAAACTTTGACCTTGTCCAAATCATACATCTCTGAGCATTTAACATGCTAGTTGGTCAGGATAAAATCCACTTCAATCCTAGGTTTCCATCCAGGGTAACTTTTATCTACAACAGTGACTAGCTGAACATAGCGGCCCTTTAAGGGTTACCGTGATCCAGCTCTTTAATTACTTTGGTTACTGCATGAGCTCTATCTCTGGAGATGAGTGTGTTTCAGGCATGGAATACTGTTGAGGGGGAAACATTCCCATGAGCTCAAGCTGGACATAACTTGTTTTTAACACTTAATGTAAACATCTAGTTGTATTCTCATTAACAATTCTGCAAAGCAAAATAATGCCTCCCATTCTCATTTCCACCTATTCCCTCCTCAGAGTTTCCAGTCTGACTGTATGCATTGTTCTGGCCCCCACTTCTACCCTGGTGTATGATGCATTTTCCCCAAGGCCAGCAAGAGCCTCCCTGTTTGATCGCCAAGCCTCCTCCTCCTGCTTCTCTGAATCCTTCCTCTTAACCAGTTCTTCCATGAGGACAAACCGTAACAATTCGCATCCAGGGCTCCCTGCACCTATGAAGCCCGAAGCATATGAGACTGGCTTGTACGATTAACAAAAATAGTTGAAGAATGAACAATTAATAACTATTTCTTATGGTTTTATATTCCCTAACCTCTTCCTGAAGTCGTGTGACTTACTTGTATCCTTTCTATGAGAAGCTCAAGTCCTCCTTAGAGCCTGTAACACAATATTGCCATACATTTTTAATGAAAAAGTTTAAAAGGTGTGGAGTTATTATTTTAGGTTTCATTTTTGAAATGACTCATACCTAAACCATTTAGAAACTCTGTGGCCTGGTTATCCTTCTTGGAGAAATCACACCCATTTAGATGAGTCTGTGTAAATCATTTATTTATATGGTTGCTAATTGTTGTTACAGGTTCCAAGGCTATGACAATACCTTCTCATTTATAAAGGCTAAAGAGAACTCTCCTGGACATTTTTTCTTCCCTGCAATCTCCCAGTGGGGTTTATGTCAGCTCTCAATTAGTGACATTTAAAACAAAGGGAAGAGATTGGGCAAAAGATAAAATTATTTATATGTGAAACATTACGAATGATAAACATCTGCACATAAGCAGTTACTTTAATTACCATTTAAAATTAGAAACAACTTCCCTTTTTTATTTTTCAAAATAGGCTATTGACATCATCAGTAATTTCTAGGAAACTATATTAAAATTTATGTTTAAAAAGTAAATTCTTAATAATTCTGAGGTTTCTCATTCAACTCAATTGTGGGTGCTTCTGTTCTAGAGGAATTCTTGGCAGTTTCTGAGAAAGGGAAGGCTAAACAGAATAAGGACAGACTGAAACAAGGCCAACTGGTGAAATCAGGAAAGTAAAGAATATAACATCAAAAAGGCGTGTGCTCACTGACTCTCCTCTCCCCTCCACTGGTTTTCCCACTAGATTTACATTAATGTTTCCAGAAATGTGCATCCAAAAATGAATGTCAAAGAAACTTTGGCTAAACCAGTTGCATTTCATTTAGCACTACACAGGAGGAATATGCATACTCAAAACTCCCAGTTGGGATTTTTTTCCTTAATGGGTCAAGCAAGAATTGGACAGAATCAGGTAGGATGGCATTTCCTTGGGGGCTGAGAAAGTAAAGGTTAGAAAGTCAAAGGTGGAGGGACAAGAGTGTGGTCAGAATCGCCTCTAAGCTTCATAGATGATCTTTTCCAGTTGCAAAACTTCTCAGCAGTAGTTTTCCATTCCCTGTGGCATTGACATCTGCCTAACACAATCACTGTGTTCTTGCTCAAGCAATGGTGAACAGAAATGCCTGTATTAGTTCCTCTGGGCTTCTCTAGGCGCGTGAAGAGGGTCTCCTACATGCCCTCCTCGTTCACAAAGAATAAGTTCTCACAAGTCCTTGTAAGAATAAGTTCTTTTTTTCATGGACATGCACACACACACACACACACACACACACGTGTGCGTGTGCGGAGGTAGGGCACAGGGGGAGAGAGCATCTTAAGCAGGCTCCATGCTCAGCACAGAGTCTGTCACAGGGCTCCATCCCATGACCCTGGGATCATGACCTGAGCCAAAATCAAGAGTCGGCCACTCAGCCAACCGAATGAGCCACCCCAGCACCCCAAGAAAAAGTTCTTATATGCATTAACACTTCTTTGGGTCAACAGAGACATATATTTATTGTGAATACCATGGAGTACTTAAGAGTTAAACTCAACAAAATGGATTCTGGTACTGTTAGATAAATGTCAAAAGCATATATTGCAAGTAATGATAGGATAATCAGCAAGAGCAGGTGCAGTAATTAACGTCAACCTTAATGAGGGTGGGCTATGCCATAGGCACAATTCTAAGTCCTTTTCTTTTATCAACTTATTTTGTCCTCTCAATAACCCTATTAAGTTGGGTTCTATGATTATTCCATTTTATAGCTAAACAGGATGCTGAATTTTCCCACCAAGAATGCCATTAAAATTTAGCACTGAAGAAGCCAGAAGAATGTTCGCTGGGTTTTGTTTTTTGTTTTCATTTTTTGATGCTGGTGTTGTTTTTGTTGTGTTTTGTTAGTTAGCAAGCACTTATATAAAATTTACAGCATGGCAGTTACTGATCTAAGAATTTTCTAAATATGACACTAACTCTATTAATCCTGATGACAATTTCATGAGCTAGGTTCATTTATTATAACCCTTTTGAAGTGGTAGGAGTTGAGACTCATGGAGATCAAGCAACTTACCCAAGGTAACATGACTAGAAAGCTAATAGAGTGGTGTCCTAATCCCAGGTAGTCTGTTCTGAGTGTGCAGTGGGAAAAAGTCCTTACAGAAGCAGGTGATGCTTAAGCATTTCTTGAATATTTAGCCAACATACCCAATTTATTGGAGGGAGGAGGAGTGTGTGGGTCATGTAAAGGAGAAGTTGAGGAGAGAAGCATGGGTGCTTATCCTCTCTCTCTCTCTCTGTCTCTCTCTCTCTCTCTCTTCTTAGACCTTGCTGGTGACTCTGTCACACCTCATGATTGGTGTGAGAGCTCACATTTTCTCTTTTGGATGTTAATGCCTAGTATACCTAGGAATGTTGAAAGACTAATCTTGGGGATTAGAAACTATCTGAGATACGAATGAATAGTCAAAATCAATTTCAGTGCTAACAGCTACAGTTAACAGTTCAGATTTTATTTTAATTAGTAATCATCATACTTCTTCACATTTAGCAACAAAATGAACTACACAATTCACGACTTTTCTACTTAACTATCCAAATATACATTTCCCTATAACTCTTAGATAGTCTATAAATTTCAATAAATCCAAACTGAAAATTCATTCAGTCTCATAAAGAGAAGTCACCACTATGCCAACACCGACAATACCCTTGATCACTATAGAAAGAGGAAGTTAACATGCATTGATGAAGTTTTGAGCATCTGGAAAGCTTTTAGTTGAGAAGCCTGGTTTCATTAATAAAAGAACCTAAAAAATATCTCAAGTAGAAAAGGAGTGGAATCTGGTGCTTTGAAATGGAAAAGAAAATAAATAAACCTGAGAGCAGGAAGTTGATTCATCCAAAACAAAGAGGGTGAGGTATTGGGTGTTCTTCAGATACTCTATGGAATGGGACATTTTATAAATCTTCCAAAACTAAGTCATTAGCATCATGTCAAACCACTTCTCCCACATTCAATGAAAGCAATTCTAGGGCAACTTGATACAGTCTAGGAATTGGCTCTCTGCTGACCTCATTTACTTGAAGAATTTTAGGGTAGCTCTGTAAAAGAAAACATGAACTATATTTCAGGCACTACCCTGTGATATACTTTCTCTCATCCAAGCTTTTTAAAGCGAAATATCGAGTGACACTCCAGGTTAGACCCTAGAGTACAGTTAAGCACAGAGTTCTCTGGTAGAAATGGCCAGGTAGGCTGGGGCTAGAACTGATATCTGCTTTTGGAAATTGTTGGCCCTGAAATGATACTTTTTGAATTGAAAGAAGTATCTGCCACTTTCTGCCACTTTCATTCATCCATTCACTCATTGACTGACTGACTGAGTCATTTAACACATACTTATTGAGAACATACTATGGGGAAGACACCATGAATTAGATGCAGGCTCTACTATTAAGAAATTTATCATGTTGGATAAAGACAGAGAAACAGAAAAATTACAAGGAGATGTTTCTACCAAAGGCTTAAAAAGACATTCACCAGGGGAAGAAATGAGCTGAATAAATGTTGATAGGATATAAGATTGTCTTCAGAAAGTAATTTTCTCTTTAACTTCCTATAAAATAAACTGAATGTAGGCTAATATGAGGTACTTTGTTCCATAAGGTTATTAACCACAACCCTATAAAAATTGTGGATCAGTTTTACTGAAACAGTTCATTTTGTAATAACTTTTAATAAATTTTTTGAACCTTTGTATGTGTCAGGCACGTTGCTATTTTATGTGTATCACCCCACTTCACACATTTGTACCTTCTTAAAGCACCCTGTGAAGCTAAGTAATGTTATTAGCTTCTTACCACAAATAAGAAGAACAGAACTTGCGGAATCTTTGTCAGGTCCTTCAAGCCCAGTGCCTAGTTCTCCATTACTACCCTTGTCTCTGGCAGGAAACAGATAATAGGACCTTTTAAACTGCCCTCATGATCTATAACAATAGCTTATCTTTCTTTTCTCTATAATGGGAGGGCATGATACTCATGATACTCACTCATTAAGTGATTTTAATTCTTAAGAAAAAAATGATTAAAATATTGCTTGTATTAGATTCTTTTAGCAATAGTATAGAATGAGTTCTGTGTGAGCATTAATGGCTAGGTTAATGCAGCTCAGAATCAACAGGGGGAAGATGCTGTGAATAATCTTGCACTATTCTCATTTGATTTTTTTAAGTTTTTAAAATGTGTATTTATTTGTTTTGAGAGAGAGAGAGAGAGAGAGTTGGGAAAGGGCAGAGAGAGAGGGAGAAAGAGAATCCTAAGCAGGCTCCACACTCTGAGTGGAGCCTGACACAGGGCTTGATCCCATGACCCTGGGATCATGACCTGAGTCTGAGCTGGGATCAGACACTTAACTTCCTGAGCCACCCAGGTGCCAGTCTAATTTGATTTTTTTGACAAGCAGATGGAGATTATAATAATGATCTGTACTAGAATATTTGGGACTCTAAAATTTGTACATTCCTTTAATAAAATGTTGGTGTGAGAAGCCTGTGATTATCAAGTAAGGCACCAAAATAAGTACTTGAAGAAATGCATAGGTAACTAATAAATATTCACAAAAAAAGTGAAAGGACTATACTCTGTGTCCAGTTAGGTGGCTAGACAAAGATCAGGCACATGCAATGGTCCTAAAGAGCTAGGGTGGTTTGGGTGTTTATTCAGCTTAAACTTAGTCATCATCTATAGAAAATGAAGAAACAGCATGCAAATCTGGTTGAGGAGAAAGTGAACCTCCTGGGTGTTGGCCAGAATCTAGGCTTGGAAGATGTGATTGACCAAATTCATGCCATAGGTCTATGTGCCTGCATCTGCCCTCACTAGGAGATCCAACAGCTAAAATTAGTGCCTCCCGCAGTAATTTATTGTGCCTTGGATTTCTAGGCAAAATTAAAAAAAAGAGAGAGAGAGATAAGTTTAATACGATCCTGATAGAGTTCCAAAGTTTTATTTTGAATATTGCCTTGTCAGTATGCTAGAAATTAACTATTTAGCCACGTCTTACTGGGCCAGGTCTGCTAAATGGCTCACAGTTCAGAGAGCACCAATTCTAAGTTATGAGCAACTTGCTGGTATGAAATGAGAGCCCAAACCCTTTCCTCTTCCAAGTCCTCAGAGAAGTTTGGCGGTAACACTCACCAATGGGATTTGAAAGCCTCTGTTATTCTTCTCTTTTAACCTCTCCAGATCAAGCATATAGGAGATGAACCATGAAATAACCACATACAGGGTTCAAATGAGGGGCCAAATAGTCATCCATTCCAGACAAACTAACCAAAGAAGGTAGACTGTAAAGAGAGGTTGAGTAAAATATAATCAACTAATGCAATAAAAATATTCCTGAGACTTATCACACATGGAGCCATGTTGTGTTCATAAATAATCACTGAGGGATCTTCCATTTTGATAAACATGTCTGCCTCTAAAAGAATGGCTCATAGGGCAAGAATTTCCCCATTCCTCATTGGCTTCAGGTAGGGCACCATTAGATCCTACTACCAAAGTCCCTCAGGGTGATTAACAGCCATGAGGTCGATAGAGTACAATAAAGTTAAAAGATCATAAAAACCAATTTGTTGACACACTGGCTTATGTGTATGTGCATACGTATTCAGCAAAAATTCTGAATTAAAAGTGAAAAAAAGTAAAATTAGGGCTGCCTGGGTGGCTCAGTCAGTTAAATATCTGACTCTTGATTTCAGCTCAAGTCATGACCGTACAGTTCATGATATTGAGCCCTGCGTGGGGCTCCGTACTGAGAGCATGGAACCTGCTTGGGATTCTCCGTCTCCCTCTCCCTCTGGCCTTTCTCTGCTCATGTACTTGTGTGTGTGTGCTCGCTCTCTCTCTGCCTCTCTCTGTCTCTCTCTCAATCAATTGATCAATCAATCAATAGTGAAATCAAACTTATGAAACAGGGGTCCTAGAGTCAAAATATCTATAATTCGAGTGTTTGCTTTGCTACCTACTAACTGTTGGCTGTGAGCAGGCTTCTTACTGTCTTTGACTCTCACTTTCTTCATCTGATAGAAGAGTAGTAGTAATGCCTGCTTCACAGGATTGTTGTGAAAAATAAATGACATAATGTGGTGGGAGCATTTAGGAAACTATAAATTGTTAAATGACTCGAAGCTGTTATTCATTACTGTCACTTTATCGTAGCATTAGTCATGACAAACTTCAGGAATGAAGTGATACTTTTAGAGTACATGGAAGTCTGGGCTTTGGTTGAGAAGAGCAGGGAGACTGTTTCTGTTTGGCTCATCATTTGAACAAACATGTCCAGTGTGCCACATTCTCAGCTTGCTGTACTAAGAATCAGGCCTGGAGATGTTTCTTAGAATCAGGAACATGAGGACAGAGAAGCTGACCCCCAACAGCAAGATGCTAGTCAGGACCCATGGTTTTGGTAAGAACAGAGGGTCTAGGCTGGAAGTGGGGGTTTTACTGGACAATACAGCACTTCTCAGACATCAGCCATCATCACAATTACTGGTAAGACTTTAAAAATACATACTGCTGGATCACACTCCCATTGCTTCCGGTTCTGGAGGTATGAGATGAGGCCTCAAAATTCGCAATTCAAACAAGTACCAGTGAGTCTGATGAATCTAGTCCAGGGACCATTCTGTGAGAACTACATGGACAGCTTAAGAATTACAGCTTCTCGCCTCTAAAACCCTGATCTGATTCTCACAAGTTTAAAGGAAAAGGGAATTTGCTTTAAGCTAATTAAGATTGTTGGACGGTTCCTAAAATAGACAGGAATCAGATTCATAAGTAGACAGGAACTAGAACAATTCTGGTCCCAAGAGCACAAACCCCTTCATCATGATGCCTGGGCATCTCTGGTAGGATCTATCAGTTCCAAATGTTCTTCGTCTCTTGCTTCACCTGAATTAATATTCAGAATCCAATTGGCTTAGAGAACATGCCCACTCCTCAGCTACTAGATGACAGGGTACTTTGAATTACAGTTCCAAGACGGTGCATCACGGAAGAGACACAGCTGAAAAGGATATCAGGGTACTGTTTCCAAAGATGTTAATGTATGCTCATGTAGCCAAGAAACAACATTAATAATGAAAACAGTCCATGTCTTCTATCACAGTAGGAAAAGATCAATTAACAGAGGGCCTGGAATACTAGGGAGGAGGAGTTTGCACTTGATCTAAACTGAGGACTCCTGTAGATTCTTAGAAAGTAGTTGATAGCTTCCTTACTGGAGGAAAGGAAGAAATGAAATAAAGTTTTCAGGAAAATTCTCTTAAGTACTCATGTTGGCACCCCCCACCCATGCTTTATTTTCCTGACTCTGAGCTTCACGACCATTGCTTCCAGGTTTAAGTATGTCCTCAGGAACTATAGATCAGGAGCTTCTGTTTTCAAAGACACACTCATCTAACCTACAGCTTGAATCATGCTGTACAGTTCATTGGAATGGCTCCTTCTTCTAGATATTCTTAACTCTTTTACTTTATTGGAAATATTTCAAGCATACAAGATAGGATTAAAAATAACATAACACTCAAGTGTCTATTTCCCAGTTAGCCAGATTTCTCTTTTCGAAATAATCCCATTGAATGTTGTAGAACTTTTAGCCATGGTCGGGTCTGGGGAGTAACCAGATCAGGAGATGGGCGGGCCATTGAGATGGAAGTAAGGCAAAGGGGCAAACCTCTGGGTTACTGCAGATATTCAGGGCGTCAATGACAGAGTGGATAGACAAGGATGACTACGGATACTCTCAAATAGTAAAAATAGTGAAGCAATGGATTCAACAATTTGGAAGACATTCATTTTAAGAGGATATTTTTCCTTAAGATACCTAGTCCTGGCTCAAATTGCCCTAACATGAACAAGTACCTTTGAACAGTTATAAACATTTGCTTCAAATATTTGTTAATCCTATGTAGGTTTCTAAATAGATAAGTAATCGTGTGGGAAGGATTGATAAAAACACCTTGGGCAGACTAGCCCTGTGGGTGCCTCTGAGTAGGTACCTATGTGTGCACTCATGACAGTTTGTAATCTTTGAGAAGTATAAGCTGTAACTACATAAAGTTAACGAGATGAGATTTTAACCTTCAAAATATTAGCAGTGACAACTCAGTCTGAAATGTTTAGGCTTCTGTCTTCTCTCCATTTTATAGCTATGAATTTAATTATACAAAAATATAGTTCAACTCTTGGGTTTTAGACAAGTGAACTCTGAATAAAAGGAGGCCGCAAGGTTGTTACTTTTCATGTAAAGATCATCATTTCCTTTAGGTGTTCTTTTTACTTCTTTTGAAATAGGGGTTTCCCAGAAAGGTGTTTACTTTTGCTGCTGCTTTTTCATTCTATTTCCATTCTAAGATACCATTACCTTTTGTCCCATCCATGTTACACCTTGAAAGTATCAATTTCAGATTACAGTAGCACCCTATGTAACTGGCATTTTTTTAAGAAATACAATTTCAAAGCAGGCTCCTATCAATGCCAAAATCACTTTATTTTTAATTTAGCCATTTCAGGAATTCACTTCAGTTAAATATGAACAAGGCATTGAGCCAGACACTGTGCAAAGCATAAAGATAAACAGACTTGCTCCCTGTTCTCCAGGAGCTCACAGTCTTGGGGAAGAGCTAGCTCATCACTCAATTCTCTTGTGGGCCATAGTGTGACAAGTAACAAAAAAGAAGTGTAGAGATGTGCTGTGAAAGTGCCAAAGAAAGGGAGATTACTTCTGGTTTGATGGTCAGGAGAAACTTCTTGAAAGGAACAATTTTGATGAAGAATGGGGAAAATCTGTCATTCTTCATTAAAATTGTTGGTGGGGACAGACATTCCAGGCAGAGAGAAACCATGAGCAGAACCCCTAGGGCAGGAATGCATGGGCATTCCTGGGAGTCATAGATGTGTGATACAGAGCAGGAAGGAAAAGGGGACACGCTCTCATTTTCAGTGTGATAAATGCCACGGTCAGGAGGATGGACTTTGTTCTGGAGTAATGGGTGACCATTGTCTTACTCTAGGCTTTGGAATAGGGGAAATTACATGATTAGAGAAAAATTCAATTCACTTTAGCAAATGTATTGAGTGGCTGCAATGTGCCTGGCCCTCTACTTGAGATAATGGATGCAGAGAACCATTCTTGGTGGTGCCCTCAGTGACCTTCAAGTCTAGTAGGGGACAGAAATATCAACAGATAATGTCAATAAAAAGTAGTATTTTGAGCTAAAATAGATGTATATACAAGAGGCTGTCGGAGCCCAGAGAAGGTTTTCTGGGGGCTAAGGGAGAGCTTAATCCCTGATATCAGTCTTGCAAGAAGGGTAAGAATTATTTGGATAAAGAGCAGAGGGAAGGATAGTCCAAAACCAAGACAACACAGAGAGCAAACTCACAGGGCACCAACTGACATGGGATGTGTAAAGAGAGACAGCAGTGCCATTTTATTGGCTCATTCAGTGGGAGGCAGAGAGAGGTTGGGGAAAGAAAGAGGGAGATGAGGGGGTAGGGATGGTCCTTTGGAAACCTCATTCAGAGTAGAGGCGGGGAAGCCAGTGGACTACTACACGATCATATCCTACAGTAGTGTTACGTTTAGGAGGTACGGTCTGAACAGACATTCCACACTTTACACATGACTCCCGAACAGGGCGATTCAAGTTCATACTTGAATAATGTATTCTTACTATTAATAATACTGTATTCTCAATATTAAAACTTCCAAGAAACTTCCAGTGTCCTATTCCAGAAGGACCCTTCCCCATCTACAGAGTTCCATTCTACCACCTTGGTCCTTCATTCCCTGTTCTCTTCTCTGGTGCTCCAACAGGTTTCATCCTCCCTTTCAGTGTTACTCTTTGGCTCTGTTTGGTTTTCTGCCCCCACCCCGCAGACTCACACATGGATTTTATCCTTTCCTCTGCAAACAGAACTTGATGATGTGAAAGCAAGAGGGCTACGTGGTGATTTGGGTTGTGGTGAGGGACAGTGGGAGGTCCTGAACTCGAATATGTTAATAATGTGGGGTCAGTAGCAGTAAGATATAAGATGATCGTGAAGAGTTAGAGATAGGGCAGTATGATGGCAGAGCAGACACAAAAGTGAGATAACTTTTAGAAACATACTCACAGCCTGACGACTAACTAAATGTGGAATGAAGACAGAGAAAGGTAGGATTTTAATACTGTTTGGTAGTTTGGATCTAGAATAAATTACAGTCGTGCGATATTATTTGCAGTGACTAGGTTTACAAAAAGAGGGGCACATTTAAGAGATAGGATTAGAAGATGATAAATTTGACTTTGTATATGCTGAGCCTAGGGTGTCAGCAAGATATTCAAGTCATATTTAGCAAGCACAGTGCTTTAATTTGATGCAATATGCTAGCAGTCTCCAATCTTGTGTGATTAAAACAGCATTTATGGTCATTGGAAAACAACATACTATTGCCCTTTCTTTAAGATTGATTATACACTGGTAAGTCTTACAGCCACTAAACCCATCTAATTTAACTTCATTTCCAATGTCTCTCCCATTTATTTTCCAGAATACCTCTTAACATCATTTGGAATGTTATTTTCAGGAACACTGTCTTAAGAAATGCTCATTACAGCACTAAGGAGGTGTAATTAGGGGATGATCAAGATAGAAAGAATTTGTTGGGGGTGGTGGGGGTTGTTTATTTGCATGGAAGTGAGAGTTGAAGCATTATGAACTGATGAATCATTCAGAGTGAATGGAGAGAGAAGGAAGATTGCAGAAAGAACCTCTATAAACACCATTTGATATGTGAAATAGCATGTGGAGAACATAATTTGGAAAGACAGCAAACTTTAATAGCAAAAGCATGGGTTTCAGAATTGACATGTGTGACAAGTGATCTAAGCTTGAATATTCAGTTTTATTACCTGAAAATAATGCCCACCTTGTTGGGTTGTGTCAAGATTTAAAATAGAAAGTAGGTGAAGCATGTACCACACAGACACATAATCTACTCTCAATAAACACTATTAACTAATATTTTCATTTAAATCTTCTTGATGAGTTGAAGCAAATCTTCTGTGATCACACTGCTCTATTAAAATCTGAACATGGAGCACTTACACAGAAGAGATCTCAGATGTTGATGTTAATACCCTAATACAAGAAAGAAATCCCAGTTGAGACAAACCTGGGCCAGGAAGAGCATGGTACAGGAATAGAATCTGCAAAAGGTAGGCAATGGAGGAGGACACCACAGGAATTTCCTGAAGGCGTCTGTGACTATGTTTCTTTAATCAGCTTTTCATGAAGAGATGCTGGAAGCTAATATCAGAACCTTAGTGAACAATCTGCTCTCCTTAAAAAATTTCTGAACTCAACCCACCCTGGGCGAATGGCTGTAGGTATCAATCTGGCATGAGGAGACATCCTCTGGCAATAGTAATTATCTGTCACCCTCAGGGTCAGCTGGGGGAGGCATCTGCAACAGAACACTGAGCTAATGAGATATACTTGTGTTTGAATATGTCACCATGTCACAAATGCAGGCTTTAATCATTTTCACTATTGGTCAGTTGGACATACAAGGCCGAAAGACATTCTGAGGTCAGAGCTAAAAGCAGATTAGCTTTTGTCTATCCCAGAAAAAAAAAAAAAAAAAAAAAAGGCATTTACCGTGATTTTATCCTGATTAGCTCATTTCAAATTTCAAAGGGATGGTGACCAGAATTTGTTATTTTGCAGTCTTTTTCTGTAGGACTTCTGGACTGTAGCCCCTCAGGTCTCAAATGGGTCTGAAAAGTTTGTTGCTCAAATTGGCCATTTAACATGACTGGCCATTGTTGTTTTTTTTTAATGTTTATTTATTTTTGGGAAAGAGAGAGACAGAGTGTGAGTGGGGCAGGGGCAGAGAGAGAGGGAGACACAGAATCCAAAGGAGACTCCAGGGTCTGAGCTGTCAGCACAGAGCCCAATGCAGGGTCCGAACCCATGAACCATGAGATCATGACCTGAGCCAAAGTCAGAAGCTTAACCGACTGAACCACCCAGGCGCCCCTGGCTGGTCAATGTTCTTGATCAAGAAGTCATCCCCCATGGGACGCCTGGGTGACTCAGTCTGTTAAGCATCTGACTCTTGATTTCAGCTCAGATCATGATCTCACAGTTCGTGAGTTGGAGCCCAGTGACAGGTTCTATGCACTGACCCCTGAGTTCCCTGCTTGGGATTTTCTCTCTCCCTCTCTCTCTGCCCCATCCTCACTTGTACTCTCTCTGTCTCTCTCAAAATAAATAAACTTTAAGAAAAAGTCATCTCTCAGCACCCAAGATAAATAGAGGAGATTGCTGAAAAGAAGGTGAGCAAGTCTTTGAGGAAAGGTGTAAGGCATCGGGATTGTTCAGATCCTTGGGAAAGGAAAGAGGCAGGGTGACAGCTGGTTTATGTGTGTGAACACACAAGGGTATTGTGGCAGATGTTCATTAGTTGTTCTGTGCATGAAGATAGGCTAAAATATCAGTGAAATATACCCTAGGAGTTCATAGAGTCTCCCTCAGGGGAGTACTTGCAGGGAAAATGAACAGTTGTGTACCTGATTTGTTTATATGGTCACTTGCCTAAAAATCACAAGACTTGGGCAGAATGAATACATGTAACGCAGTGCTGCTTGTAATATGGTCCAAAATTGGCAGCATCAGCGTTACCTGAATGTGGCATCATCTAGAATTGTCAATTCTCAGGTCATATCCTAGGCATGCAGAAAACAGAATGTCCAGGCAATTTGTTTCTAAGTGTTTTCTAAGTAATTCTTGATATACTGAAGTTTAAGAAGCACTCTTCTAGGCGTGTATTCGATGTGCCGGTCATTTCCACTTCCATTCACTCACTCCACTAGCCTGGTTTCCATGTCTTTCTACCCTTAGTTTCTGGTTCTCTTATCCTGATGGTACCTGATTAGACCATCTGGTTGTATGTGAGAGATAAGTTTTGTAATTTTTATCCTGAGCATAAATCAGAATTCTACTTATGGAAAGCAACTTTGTAGAGGCAATAGCAATACTGATTTTTAGCTTGGTGATTTGGTTAGCAGCAAGAAGACCATGGTTTTAACTTCTGAGGAATTACGCTTCATTCCCACGGTAACACTGGTATAAATTAAGGGATTAAAAAAAAAGGAGAAAAACACTTACATGGGCTGTAAGTTGCTCCTGGGAAGCTTTCACTTCAGCTTGTAATTTCTCAATGCACTGAAAAGGAGACACGTTTAGAAACAAAATGTATAACTCTTCTTCTAATATAAAGTATTTCAGATATATACCAGTTCTCAAATCCTGTGAATGGCAGAGCACTGTGTCAGCTAGGTGCTTTGGAAATCATCATTGAGAAATCCTCGCTCCAATCCCTATCTCACTTTGATTCTATTGAAGAGCCCACCAACAAAGAACACAAATATGTTAAGACTTAGGAAATGAGTAGGAAAATAATGTTTCCTTGATGTACAGAAGGTAATGCCAACCTGTCTTATAACATATATACATATCTATATGGTATCAGATGGGTCTGATATTGTCTTTGTAACATATACATATGTTTTTATGTGAATATATATAGAGATAGATAGATAGATAGATAGATAGACAGACAGATATCTCAAAGGTAGTTACAAACCCATTTGAGTTGACCAAGAAAAAAACTTATGTAAATGCCCACAGATTCAGAGATTAATAACTTTTTATAAAATAATTGATTAAAGCATATGCCAAATTTTCAATCCACTCATTTTACTACACTGAAAGAAACTATTCCTTGACTAAGTTCAACCTTAAAAACGAGGAGACGCTTGGGGGCACCTGAGTGGCTCAGTCGGTTAAGCGTCTGACTTTGGCTCAGGTCATGGTTTCCTGTTTGTGGATTCGAGCCCCCTGTCAGGCTCTGTGCTGAGCGCTAGGAGCCTGGAGCCTGCTTCGGATTCTGTGTCTCCCTCTCTCTGCCTCTCCCCGCTCACCCTCTGTCTCTCTCTGTCTCTCAAAAATAAATAAACATTGAAATATTTTTTTTAATGAGGAGACATTTGCATAGTTAATACCACTTACAAAATAAATAGCATATTTATATAATATGATTCAAAGGATACATATCAAACAAACTTTTAAGATGTTACTAACAAAATTAATTATTATATGTGAATATTCATCAGGGAGTAGTTATATTTAGCCGACACAAATATTATTTACCATCTTGAACTTAAATTTGAATTTCCAACCTAGCCAGAAATGACTGCAGAATTGTCATTTCATAGAAGTTTAGGTAACTTTTTAAGATAAACATTATTTTTTTCTTCTCCAACCTACCTGGTCTTTTGCAAGAACCATTTTTTCATATGGCTCACCACTGTCTTCCTTATGATCCAGAGCCCGTAGTTTTTCCTCCAGCCAGGAAACTTGCTCAAGCAGTTTTGATTTTGTTCCTTCAGAGGCTGCAAGCTAAAGACATTTCTTGTAAGGGCATGTAAGTACAGTGATTTTTTTAAAGCTCCTTTCAAAAGTCTAATTGATACATGAATTACCTACCACCAATATCTATTAAACGTGAAAATGGCTTCTGGAATATTCCTCATAGCTAAAAAAGATTAGTATAGAGAGAAAATGAAATAATGTTGACTTTATATTTAGTAATAAAGATCTTTCTGGGCAAGAGATGAGACTACATAATTACAACAGGCAGAGAGATTTCTAATGCAACAACCTCAATGCTCACCCTTTTATGTTTCAAGAATGTACTTTGTTTTTACATGTGAAATCTGTACTGTTTTTAAGATCTGATTGGAGGCAGATCTAGGCTAAACCATCACTAGAAAATGTCTAAGGATGATGAGCTTTGTTTTACTGTTTGTAGATTCCTCTTGAGGAAAAGAGAGTTTCATAGTGTCTCATTCTTGAATTCCCTTGGAGAGCCCCTGGACTAGCATTTCCTTTCATTCAGACAGCTTATTGTGCATTTTTTCTATAGCTCAGCAACAATTCTGAGAGTCTCTGGAAAGGGACACACACCTTGTATTCATTCCAGTTCCCAGTGTGTCCTTGGAGGCATGAATTACCTTTAAGGATCTCTTTCATACTATTCCAAAAATTCTTGCGAAGCATGCTGTCTCATCTTGAAAAGCGCAGTAAGTTTTTAATGCTAATTTACCAAATGGGGAAGCCTAAAGAAGTTGCTCCGTCATGGAAATAAAGTGGGAACGTCATATATAAAATGGCATTGATCCACACAATCATTCACTTGCAATTATTTGTTTAGTTGGTGCTTCGCAGCCATTCTGTTATGTTCTGGAGATTATAAAAGCACAATGTGAGAGCCAGAGGGAACACATATGTCATGAACTGTTGGCTGTGCCTCTCAGCTCTCAGTGACCTTGGAGACCTGTTGGGCTCCTCATGGACGGTGACAAATTTCAACCGAGTACATGATAGCTTGGAGATGTAGCCTGGTTGTTCCAGGCACCCTTCTATTTTATTACACAGTACAGAGTGTAATGGCTAAAGACTATGTGATTGAGGCAAATTTCTCAGTTTCTACGGGCTTGATTTTCCAACCTGTAAATGGGAACGGGGATGAAAAGAATAGTACTTAACTCACAGGTTTGTTTTGAGGATTATATGAATTTATGTAGACTAATGCTTGAAATATTTCCTGTACTTAGTAGCTATTATTATTATTATTATTATTATTATGTCTTCTTTTTTTTTTTTTTTAATTTTTTTTTTCAACGTTTATTTTATTTTTGGGACAGAAAGAGACAGAGCATGAACGGGGGAGGGACAGAGAGAGAGGGAGACACAGAATCGGAAACAGGCTCCAGGCTCCGAGCCATCAGCCCAGAGCCCGACGCGGGGCTCGAACTCACGGACCGTGAGATCGTGACCTGGCTGAAGTCGGACGCTTAACCGACTGCGCCACCCAGGTGCCCCTAATATGTCTTCTACCTCCTCTAGATTACAGTATTGATAAAAGTCTTATTCAAATATTTATCAAACTGTAAAACACAGTGTCTGAAGACATCACAGCACCTTTGAGCTGGTTACCCTAAACTCAAACTGTATTCGGTTCACTTCCTACAGCCACTCTAGTGTTTAGGGAAAAGTCCTCTCTACATCTGGCATTTTCTTTCTCTCAAATACAGTCTTTCTCAGATTGGTCAGTTTTGTTCCCATATTCTACCTGACTTATAACTCATCCAGTTCCCATCTGGTTGTCTTTCTTTTATATCTGCCTTCTATTATTTTCAAGCTTTTATTCATTCATTCAACACTCATTTATTCACTCATTTATTATAGAAATATGTTGGGCATTTATTAAAAGTAAGCCTTCAAAGGTAAAAAATGAGAGTGACATTGCTTATATGCTCAAAAAGCTTACACTTTACCCAGAAAGGCAGAGAATTTTAAAACTATTATGTAATATGAGAGTATGCAGTTGAATAATAGCAATGACCCTAACAATTTACTGGGTATTTACTATACACCAAGCCTTCTGCAGAACCTTTTGTTTTCATTATTATTTGTGTATCGGAATTCATCTTCATTCCCCTTTTGCAGATAAAGGAATTCACTAAGTTTAGTAAAGTTGTGTAACTTGCCCAAGCACATAGCGAGTTACGTGTTACAACCCAGGTTTTCACTAGTGGACACTGGGTCTGATTCCCTAAAGCCCAAATTTGACCCCAGCTCCCAAAGTGGGACCTGAGAATCATGAAAATCCCATCCTGTTTTCTGCTGATTGGTTCAAGAATCAAAGTCTTAAACAATCAGAGTCTGGCTTTTCTTTGGCCACAGTTAATAAATGCGGATATGTGATCCATTCGTACTGCTCAGCAGGAATTTTGATGATTTGGGGAAGCATTCTCTCTCACCTACCAGATATGAATGCTGATGTAGCCATCCTACAAACATCCAGGAAACCTGTATATAATGAAGCTACACTCTGAATGGAAGAGTGACCAACATTATTGAAATACTGTATCAACCAGTCTTGAAGCACATCCTACCTTGGACTCACACATAGTGAGCTAATAAGTTTCCTTATTATCTAGAAATAGAATTTTCTGTTGCTTACTACCATAAGCATTCTACTGATATACTGTCACATTCCGAAGCCCCATGCTCTTGACCACAAATAAGTAAATTCTATGGAAAAACAGCAGTAATTAACATTTATTTGGTAGTTACACCATACCACTCATTCTGGGTGCTGTCTGTACACAAGCCACCTTAGTCCAATGCTAAAAACTCTATAAGGAGTTTGGTTTATATTTTTTATTAATTATAACCATTTTAAAGAATAAGAAACTAGATGCTTTTAGGAGTGAATTAGCTTGCCCATAGCTAATAAGAAGAGGTTGGTTTTGGATCTTCAATGGCCTGCCTCCAACTCTGGGTCTTAAATTATATCCAACCCTAATTTTAAGGCTGCCTATAAAGATGAGGCCTGTGGTCCCCCCCCCCCCAACTAACTACATGGTCTTCAGCATTATTTCTCACATGTTTACCTATTTACCTGAAAGAAAATTTTTTTCTTTTTTTCCTAAAACTCAAGAATTCTGTCCTAACATCTTGCTTCCTTTTTATATAGACATCAACCCCATCTCTTTCTTGCCCTCTTATAAAAGGTCTTTGTCTCAATATCCCTTTGATTCAGATATATTTACCTCAGGCTTAGCTTTCCTCTAAGAAATCTTGACTTGGAGTCAGGGATCTATGTGTTAGTCTCAATTCTACAACTCACGGACGCTAGGACCTTGGTACCCATAATAGGATTTTATATGCTATGTTGCTATGTTTTTACAGAGTATTTCTCCAGTCATATGTGTTCAAACTGGACTGTAAATTCCCCAGAAGGAGGAATGGATAATTCTGTCAAAACTTACAAGACACACTCAAACTGGTCCGGAGCAGTCTTTGCTAAGATCATTCCACTTATTAATTTTATAAACTTAATTCTCATATGTATGTATCATCACCTCACAGCAGCCTGATACAGGGATCATATTCTTTCTTCCATATATGGATACATTAGGGGCAAGATCTAGTAATTTCTTGTTGCATTCTATTTTACAATGATGAAACTATTTATTTGCATAAGGTGATACTGAGTCCCCTTTGAAAATAACCCATCAAATAGGACTCGTAATCCAAAAGGGTAGAAGAAAAAAGAGATGAGAAGAAAATAAAATGAAAATTATACATCAGAGTTGTTTTTTATTATTATTATTCTATTTTAGCACCGTCTGAAAGATTGTGCTCTACTGCTGAGTCACAAGATGTTAGTTGCCATTTTTTTCACTCCATTGTTTTGATGGATGTTTTAGGACTTTTTAATATCTAATTTTCAATTCAGGAAGCCTTTAGGAATGCTGCCTAAATCCAAATTCAAATTATGAGACGAAAAAAAAGGCATCAAAATAAAAGGAAATCCAAGTTAGCCTGAAAAATACCATAATTGAATTTTAAAACTCTGGGGACCTTGGTCATTGCTTCTTCTTCTTGTTGTTTTTTTCTTTTTTTTTCTTTTTTCATAAGAACGGCTTGGTTTTATAGAGTAAAACCTTGTTTGGGGAAGGATAGAAAAAAAGTTTAGCCCAACTTAGTATCTACTCACAAAAAGAGATTAGAAATACTAGACATCTGTTCTTGAAATGACTAATCTTCATACATCCTAATTAGCCACTTTTTAAAAAAAATTTTTTCAGTGTTTATTTATTTTTGAGTGACAGAGAGAGACAGAGTGTGAGTAGGGAAGGGGCAAAGAGAGAGGGAGACACAGAATTCAAAGCAGCCTCCAGGCTCTGAGGTGTCAGCACAGAGCCCAACGTGGGGCTCGAATCCATGAACCGTGAGATCATGACCTGGGCTGAAGTCAGACGTCCAACCGATTGAGCCACCCAGGTGCCCCCTAGTTAGCCACTTTTGCTGGAACATAGGTTCACAGGATGCTGGAAGGCTCATTTTCTACCTCTATCTCTTTTTGTCAAGCAGATCCCCTTCTCTTCTACCAATAGTGTCAAAAAGTTTGGAGGGAAATGACTTAAAAAGTATGAACAACATTTGTCTTCAGAATTAGGTAAAACAGGGGCGCCTGGGTGGCTCAGTCGGTTAAGCGTCCGACTTCAACTCAGGTCATGATCTCATGGTCTGTGAGTTCGAGCCCCGCGTTGGGCTCTGGGCTGATGGCTCAGAGCCTGGAGCCTGCTTCGGATTCTGTGTCTCCCTCTCTCTCTGACCCTCCCCTGTTCATGCTCTCTCTCTCTCTGTGTCAAAAATAAATAAACGTTAAAAAAAATTAAAAAAAAAAGAATTAGGTAAAACAAAGGAGCAACTTCAATGTCATATCTTCAAGGCTGTGTAAATCCACTAAAAGAAAAAATTCAACTTTCAATATTTACCCCAAAGTTAAATAAAAAATCATTATAAAAGTATTGTAATATAGCTAAAAGTGAAAGAAAGGTAAAATTTTATCCATTGTACAGTTTATTGATGGAGTCAAGAAAGGGTACTGATAAATTTTAGAATTATATTCAAGATTGTGGTTAAAGCAAAATGACTTGGACTTCACAGAAGATAGCAGGGTGGTCCTTCCATGTAAATAACTACTAAGCTGGCAAGAACTGTCAGAGCCAATCAGTTCAGAACTCTGGAGTCTAGTAGGACACCTGCATCCAGGAAAATACTGGAGGAAGAAAGAGACTGGCATTGAAAGAAATCTCTGTCAGGTCACTGGCTAACTACAGACATAATGGCACAGGAGACTTTGGTGACCACATGTGAAAAGAAATATAATCTTTGGAAAATTAATTAGGAAAACTAAGTAAACATACAACTTCGGTCTTCAACAAGCAACAATGGCAATTCTTAGAGAGGAGTGGGTGGAGAATCCGATTTCTAGAGTTACCACATTACAATACTTGTCTAGCTCTCAATGAAAAATTACAAACCTCACATAGTTAAGTATGGTGCATTTATTTAAAAATGATTAAAACTGTACCTGAAGAAACTCAGACATTGAAATTTTGGACTTACCGGGCAAATATTTTAATCTTTTTAATGTTTATTTTATTTTTTGAGAGAGATACAGAGCATGAGTGGGGGAAGGATAGAGAGAGAGGGAGAGACAGGATCCAAAGTAGGCTCCAGGCTCTAAACTGTCAGCACAGAACCCAACATGGGGCTCGAATCCATGGTCTGCGAGATCATGACATGAGCTGAAGTCAGACTCTCAACAAACTGAGCCACCCAGGTGCCCCTGGTCAAATATTTTAAATTAACTGTGTTAAATATGCTCAAACAGCTGAAAGAAAAGATGAGGAGAAAAAGTAAAGAAAATCAGAAGAGTGATGTATGAGCAGATAGAAGATAAGAATAAAAGGGATAGAAATTATAAAAAGAAACTAATTAGAAATTCTGAAGTTGAAAATAAAAATAGTTAAAATGAAAAATTCGCTAGAAGAGTTTAACAGGAGATAGAAGTGGTAGATGAAAGAATCAATAAACTTGAAGGTAGACCAACTGAAATTTCCCAGTCTGTGGAGCAGGAAAAGAAAAGTAGGAAGATAAATGAACAGATCTAAGGGACCTGTGGGATACTACCAGGCACATTAACATACACATTATAGGAGCAAATAAATTAAAAAGATACAAAATAAAGTGAATCAAAATGGTATAAAAGGGGGGCATCCGTGTGGCTCAGTCAGTTGAGTGTATGACTTCATTTCAGGTCATGATCTTGCATTTCATGAGTTCAAGCCCGGCATTGGGCACACTGCCTTCAGTGCAGAGCCTGCTTTGGATCCTCTGTTCCCCCCCACCTCCCCCACTTACACTGTCTCAAAAATGAACATTTAAAAACAAAAAAAAAAAAACAACCAAAAAAATGACATACCAGGAAAAATCAAACACAGAAGAAGGCATCATTGGAGTAATTAAGAGTAAGAAAGAAGTAAAATATATAGAAAACAAATAGTAAAGTGGCAGAAGTGCATCCTTCATTATCAGTAGTACTTTAAAAGTAAATGGGTTATAAGGGATACAGGAGTACTGATGCATAGGGGCACTTGTACCCCAATGTTTATAGCAGCACTCTCAACAATAGCCAAATTATGGAAAGAGCCTAAATGTCCATCAACTGATGAATGGATAAAAAAATTGTGGTTTGTATACACAATGGAGTACTACGTGGCAATGAGAAAGAATGAACTATGGCCCTTTGTAGCAACGTGGATGGAACTGGAGAGTGTGATGCTAAGTGAAATAAGCCATACAGAGAAAGACAGATACCATATGGTTTCACTCTTATGTGGATCCTGAGAAACTTAACAGAAACCCATGGGGGAGGGGAAGGAAAAAAAAAAGAGGTTAGAGTGGAAGAGAGCCAAAGCATAAGAGACTCTTAAAAACTGAGAACAAACTGAGGGTTGATGAGGGGTGGGAGGGAGGGGAGGGTGGGTGATGGGTATTGAGGAGAGCACCTTTTGGGATGAGCACTGGGTGTTGTATGGAAACCAATTTGACAATAAACTTCATATATTGAAAAAAAAAAAGTAAATGGGTTAGACCCACCAATTAAAAGACAGAGATTTGTGGAATGGATAATAAACATGATCCATCTATACAGTGCTTACAAGAGACTAACTTCAGACTTGAAGAAACAAATAGGTTCTAAGTGAAAGGATGAAAAAAGATATTCCATGCAAATAGTAGCCAGAAGAGAGCTGGGGTGGCAGACAAAATAAATGCTGAATCAAAATTATTACCAAATGCAAGGAAGGGTATTGTATATTGGTAAGTGCCACTTAATCAAAATTATATACATACATTCACCAAACAGCATATCTCCCAAATATATGAAAAAAAAATTAACAAAATTTAAGGGAAAATATTAGTAATAAACAGTAATAGAGTAGTTCAAGACTTCACTACCCCACTTTTAATAATGGATAGAATGTCTAGACAGAAGATCTAAGGAAATCAAATTGAACAACACTACAATCTAAGTAGACCTAATAGACATATACACGAGAATTCACCCAACAACAGCAGAATACACATTCTTCCCAAGTGCAAATGGAACATTCTCTGGGATAGACCACATTTAGACCATAAAATAATTCACAGTACATTTAAAAGGATTCAAATTATACAAAGTACCTTCTCCAACTAGAATGGAATGAAGCTAGAAATCACTAACAAGAGGAACACTGGAAACCTTGAAAATGAAAGGAAATAAACAACACATTCTTAAAGAATAAACAGGTCAAAGAAGAAATCAAAAGACAAATTAGAAAATACTTAGAGACCAATGAAAAGAAAAGCACAACATACCAAAACTTGGGGGATGCAGCAAAGTCAGTACCAGAGGGAAATGTATAGCTGAAAACAGCTTCATTAAAAACAAAACAAAACAAAACAAAACAAAAACCACATCCAATCACAAAATTAACTTCACACCTGAAAGAAAAAGAGCAGACCAAACCCAAAGCCAGTAGAAGGAGCAAATGATAAAGACTAAGAAGAGATAAACAAAACAGAGAATTGAAAAATAATAGAATTGATGAAACCAAAAGTTCATTCTTGGAAATGATCCACAAAGTTGACAAATCTTTACCTATATTGACTTTTTTAAAAAGAGAGAAAAGGCAAAAATAACTAAAAAGAGAAGTAAAAGTAGGGACATCTCTACCAACCTTACAGAAATTTAAAAGTTTAGGAGAACGTACTGTGAACAGTTGGATGCCAACAGATTAGATTATCTAGATGAAATGGGAAAATTCTTAAAAAGACACAAATTAGCAAAACTGAGTCAAGAAAGAGTGGGAAATCTCAATTGATGAACAAGAGAGTGAATCATTCTAACAAATATAAGGAAGAACTTATTGAGAAAATGCAGGAATGAATATAGCTTGTTGTGCAACCACAGTTCACCTGTAGAGTTTTAGCCCAGTGGAACTTGTCAAGATGTCATACGTTTCATTTCCTTCCTTTTTTGTTATTGATATGTGACTTTATAAATCTGCTTTTGTAATTTTGGTTAATAATTGTGTGGGAAAACATGGAAATGTTTCCTAATTCCAAAAAAGAAAAGAAAATAAAAGAAAGAAAAGGAAAAAGTTCAAGAGCATGGCATTGTTCAATGCAAGTCAAAACTGAAATGAGATTCCACTTCAAAGCCACTGTGATGGCTATAATTTAAAAAATGGAAAATGACGGGGCGCCTGGGTGGCTCGGTCGGTTAAGCGTCCGACTTCGGCTCAGGTCATGATCTCACAGTCTGTGGGTTCGAGCCCCGCGTCAGGCTCTGAGCTGACAGCTCAGAGCCTGGAGCCCGTTTCAGATTCTGTGTCTCCCTCTCTCTGTGACCCTCCCCCGTTCATGCTCTGTCTCTCTCTGTCTCAAAAAAAAAAAAAAAAATGGAAAATGAAAAGTGCTGGTGAAGATGTGGAGAAACAGGGACCTTGTACATTGCTTTTGGGAACATAAAATAGTACAGCTGTGGTGGGAACCAGTTTGGTGTTTTACCAAAAAGTTAGAGAATTACCAATATGACCTAACAATTACACTTCTAGATATGCACCTTAGAGAAGTGGGAGCATCCATCTACCCATAAACTAGTATACAAATGCTTACAGCAACATCATTCATACTAGCTTAATGATGGAAACCAAATGTCCATTAACAGATGAAGGAATAGAGAAACTTTGTTGTAGACATATAACGAATATTATTCAGCCATAAAAGAAATGAGGTACTGATACTTGGTATACCTTGGATGAACTGCACAAGCATTAGGCTAGATGAGAGAGGCCAGACACAAAATGTCACCTACTGTATGATCCTTTTCATACAAAATATCAAGAATATCCATATCCATAGAGGTATATCCTTAGAGACAGAAAGGAAATTTATGGTTGTTAGGGGATAGGATGAGGGTTTGTGGGGAGCAGTTACTTAAAAGGTACAAAGTGTTCTGGGGTGAAGAAAAAGTGTTGAGACTTGAGAGAGGTAGTGTTTGCACAATATTGTGAATCCATTAAATGCCACTGAATTGCATCCTTCAAAACGGTTAATTGTATGTTGTCTGATTTTCACAAAATAAAATGACTTTCTAGTTAGCTCTCAGTGGTCAAGAAAATTATTAGCATTATGTCATTTCCTTGAATGCTATTAGAGAAAACTAACAAAATTGGATTGACCGTTTTCATTTTAAAGTAGTGAACATAAACCTCGGTGTTGAGTACCCCTCCCCTGAAATCAAAATATCATTCTATTTTTCTTTTAGTAAATTTTCTTTCCTCTTTTCCGAGATAGTATGATTCTCTATGCTTTCCTCAAATATCATTTCTTACTTTCCCTCTCTTCAAAATTCCACTCTCCCCCCTCACCCCAAATGGCTACCTCATCAATAATTTACTAAAGAACTAGAAGCTGCCAGATGGCTACTTCCTCACCTTCCCACGAGCCTTACTCTATGAACCTTACTGCAGCAGGCACTGCTAATCTGTTTCCCGACAGTTGTTTACCCATTTATCCCCTGCTACCAGGCACCCAATTTGGATTAGCTAGCAGCCATGTGTTTAGGGAAGCTTGGCCTTGTCCAGCTCCAGGGAATGAATCACAATTAAACTAAACCAGCCATGTTGGTCTCATTCCCAGGTATGAAAGATTATTTTAAGCATGAACCTGCTATCCAGGAGAGGCCCTTGGAGCCCCAGGAAAAGGGTTTTACCAGATTTTTTTAAAGACCCATGGGAGGAAGTATGTCTCTTTTTTTCAGTATCTTTTAACTGCATTTAATTCTTGAATTAGGACACAGTTAACACTGAAGATGGTGGGGCAAAGGGTAGCACCCCTGTTCTTGGTGACTTTCTTGAGCCACTGAATTAACCAACTTGGAACTATTCTACCACAAAACCTATGTTTTGCACATATACTTATGTTTTGCACAGCTCTTCTGTGCTGGCCTTATTATAAGACTTTAACTGAGAAAAGCATCCTTATTAAACAAATGGAGAAGATATTATTTTGTCAAAGCCCAGCCCTTTCACTTGGCTTTGAAGCCCATCTTCTAGATCACAAAGTCTTGACCCCTGTAATTTCTGAACTGCGCACCACCACCCCACCCCACCCCCATTCATTTCTGCATTATCTATCTCACCCTTTCTGGTCGATCCTTTTTAGCATATAAACATGTTAATAGTAATTCTCGTGAACAAAAGATGTCCATTGATAGTTTAAAATAATGACTTTTCCTAAAATAGTTGCCTACCTACCCTGTTGTCACTTTCTTAGACTATTCCAACGATTTTTGTAAGAAAAAAACTATTGGCTTATATAACTGGGGACACAGAAGTAGATTTTTGTTTCACTCACAACTAGATCCACAAACTCAGGTGAGGTAATCATACTCTGTCTCTTTTTACCTCTGTATCTTAGTGCTGTGCCTTTATGTTGGTCTCATTATTTCCCAGTGCAGACAATCTTTCTTCACACAGTGGGAAGAAATGTTACCTAAAGCCTTCCAGGTTCATGACCTCAATAGTAAGACAATTTTTCCTCTAGTAACAGACTGAAAAAGGAGTCTGTTTAGCCCATCTTAGTTCATGTGACCTCCCCTGGGTCAGTCTTTATGGCCAGGAAAATGGAGTGCCATAATTGATTAGAATGTAGGTCATGTGCTTAATGATTATTTCCTGTAGGTAAGAATACTATGATTGACAACCACAGAATTATTATAAGATTGGAGCCAGGAAAAACATTTCTCCAGAAAAGGTAGACATAAAAACAGAGGCCAGTTAGAGTCCATGCTGTAGGTGTTAAGTAAGCACAATTATACCATTATGCTCAGAAGCATATGCATTTCCCAGAATGTACCTGCATAATATGATGCATCTGTTCTACATGAATCCTAAAATGCGCTCACCTCTCCACCAAAAAGAGATAACCCAGAGTCATATCAAGTTACTGCATTTGTTCCACATTTAGATCTCCAAATTGTGTGCATTTTTCCCTCAATCGCATGCAGATGAGATACATCATAATATGATACCTAAAGATTAAATATAAAACATACCCTCCCTATAAACAGGGTATTTACGATATAATTCTTCTTTTTAAAAAAAATGGAAAAGGAGAAACAATGTCCAGTTGTCACTGGCCACTGCAAACACCACCTTGTACTGGCTAGAGGTAACAAGGCCTGTCCTGGCCGTGCAGTGAGTGAACGTTTCTGATGTGTTTGTGTCTGCTTCTGACCCCTGGGAATGTTCATTGTCCTTTTCTTCCGTGACCACAATCAAGAAAACATCTAGAGGATGTTGCTTTGGTGGGGAGTGGTACTGAGTTTGTGTTTCGAGTATGTCACCAAATTCCTGTATTTGTCAGAACCTTTTTGGTTATGCTACAGAAACCCAATGCAAATTGGCTTAAAAAGAGAACTAATTGGTTTTTTTAACTAGAAAGTAGAGGCACTTCTTGAGTCTTACGTTAGATTCTCAGAATTCTCTCACTTCACCATCCTTGGCGTGCCTTCTCTTTCTCTCTTTCTTTTTCTCTCTGTCTCAAACTACAGGGAAAAAATTTCCCCAGGGGCTGGGAAGAAGACTACTCTGAATTACGTTTCTCTCCTAATCTCTTTTTAAATTGCCTTCTGCCCTCCACTATGCTATTGACACTGATCTTGTCCAGATTGCCTAGATCCTCATTTTACCAAACATAATGCACAGATTTCTAGCCATCTCATTCAATCTCCCAGTAAAATATTACACATCTTAGTACTCCATCTAAGTACTTCTTGAAACACTCTCCTCTTTCTGTTTCCAGGACATGATTCTCTGGATTTCTTCCTGATTCTCAGTTTCCTTGGCAACATTTTTTTTTTTCCTTTCAATTCTTTAAATATTGCAACCTAAGAGTTTGGTGTTGGGCCCAACTCCCTCCTTTATCTATGCTCATTCTCCAGCTGATCTCATTGGATGCTATGGTTTAAACACTAGCCATTAGGTGCCATAGTTTAATAATTTTTAATGTTTATTTATGAGAGAGAGTGCAAGTGGGGGAGGGACGAGAGAGAGAAGGAGACACAGAATCCAAAGCAGGCTCCAGGCTCTGCACAGTCAGCACAGAGCCCGATGTGGGGCTCAAACTCACAAACCGCAAGATCAAGATCTGAGCCAAAGTTGGCTGCTTAACTGACCAAGCAACTGAGCCACCCAGGCACCCCTAGGTGCCATAGTTTAAACATATTGGTTACTCCTCCCCCCCCCTTTTTTTTACATACAACCACTTAGCTTCAGGCTAAAGTATATGTATATCCAACAACCTACTTAATATTGGCACCTGAATGTACACTAGGCATCTAAAAATTAATGTATTCAAAATGAAGTCCACATATTTTATATGTTCCCCAGACTTCTGTCTTGAATCACCCATCTATATGTGTAAGCCACAAATATATTCCAGACTTCCCTTTCTCTCATCATCCACCCAATCCACCAGTGATTGCAATTATGGAAACCACCCCATTAATTAATTTGAATTCTCATCTTTATCTCTTCTCATTGTCTTTTCTCCTAGATCTCCTATACAACCCACACACAGACACACAGCAAATAATACTGCAGGATAGGTTTCCAGGGTCATTCAAAAACAAACTGAGTCTCAACAAATCTTGCAGAGCTCATACTACAGAGAAAGGAGTGATTTCATTTGAAAACAAAGGCTTCCCTTGTGCTAAATGCTCTGTAAGCTGACTTGGACTAGTACTAAAAACTATGAAATTCTTTGGCAATAAATAACAGATGTAAGCACTTTATAAATTACCTCTTCTACCTGTGGAATGGGCAGGAACCCCTATGTCTGAAGATACACTCAGTTCACAAAATTGGTTTTGTCTCGTTTCAGTTTTATAGCTGAAAACAAACAACACATTCCTCATCCTACCTCAATCCTGGACAAAACAGACTTTTACATTTATTAATATTTCTGCCTTTAAAAATCTATTTCCAGCCATTTCTAGGTTCATGCACATCTTAAAATAGATCTGCAAAGGCCTATAATTTAGAAGCATAGTTACCTCTATATAAATTTGCTAGGGTTGTTGTAAAAGAGTACCACAAACTGTGTGGCCTAAACATCACAAATTTATTGTCTCAGATTTCTAGAGGCTAGAAGCCCAAGATTAAAAAGTCAGTAGGGTTTGTTCCTTCTAAGGAACCTTCCGAGGATCTTCTTGTACACCTCTCCTTTAGCTGCTGGTGATTTGCTAGCAATCATTGGTATTCCTTGGCTTGTAGATGCATCACCCTGGTCTCTGCCTTTGTCTTCATGTGACTTTCTGCCTGTATGTCTGTGTCTAAATTTCTACTTTTTATAAAGATACCACGCATATTGGATTCGGGGCCCATCTTACTCCACTATGTTCTCACATTAACAAATTACATCTGCAACAATGCTACTTTCAAATAAGGTCATGTTCTGAGGTACTGGGAGCTAGAACTTCAACAGTTGAATCTGGAGGGGACATAATTCAACCTTTAACACCCCCAAGTTTTGGGGTGAAAGAAACTCTGAATAATAGAGGAAAGTTTAAGCTCTGAGTGAAAATAGAAATATTTACCAAAGATCAATCAATAATTGAAATATAAAGTTAGGGTTGCAGGCACAGAGATTCCTAAGATTTCTTTAATCTGCAAAAAAACTCTCTGGGTCTTATGAATGGATAAGAATATCAGAGAGAAATGAGACATGGGAAAAAGTGAGGCAATTAATCTTTGACTTGGGTATAAAGGTCAAATGTTTGGATGTAAAAGTCAAAAAACAATAATATCAGGTTCTGAGAAATTAAAGTCAACAGCTGTAGTGGCCTAGGACTGACTCATTCCTAGGATACCCCCAGTCTGTCCAAGTTCCAGCACATTCTTAGAGCTCTTTCATGGAACAGAGCTCAGACTCCCCCTGCTGGTCGGACTCAGAGTTGACTCTGCTCTCTGGCTTGGGGGAAATGCATTCTGCCATTATTGAGTTTCTCTCAGGAGTTTCCCTTTCTCCCCTGACCTCCTCAATGTCTAGTTTAATACAGGGCAGCTGGTTTCACATACCTGCTTTGCGTTCAATATTTTCTTGTAACATCTGGGAAACATCTAGTTGTTAAAGAATGATAATGGAAAATGCCAATAATCTGTTAGTATTATTATGCTCATAGTTTTGACTTTGAACATCCTCTAAGGAATATCCAGAACTGCCCTGTGACTATACATCCCTTCAATGATGGCAAGAGACTTGCATTTATACAACTTTAAGTTTAAACGTTAAACTGTTCCTGAGGTTAATAAATAAGATCTTCATACACAAAACACAGGGCCATCTGATATTTTCACCTTAAAACCCCAGGAACTGACAAATGAGAAGAAAAGCCTATTTCAAAGACATAGATCAAGGGTCTGATGGAATATTAAAGGACTACAACATTCATAAGACCTAAGTGAGGAAATCCAAATTACAAAGCTTTGAGAAGAATCCAGAACATACGTGGGGCAAATTGAGCTTACATAGACCCTTCCAAAGGAAATGAATCACCTTTAATATTTAATGATTCAAATATTAAGGTAGTTGGGGTAACGGTTGATCACCCAGTCACCTAAAGCTTGAATTTTGTCTTGGGTACTACTTTTCCATTAATTAATCACTAAATCCAACTCTTAAGTATTTCTTGAGTCTATCTTCTCTTCACCACTGATGGGCACTTACCATTTCCAAATTGAATTTTTTCAAGAGCTACACACCGATGTGCCTGGCTCTGGTCTCCTCACAAATTTGTCCTTATGAGTACCCTCAGAATTTTGAAGTGCAAATATGAATATGCCCTGTTTAAAGCTTCCCCATTGCCTATCAGTCAACTCAAATTGCTATATTGGGAAGGGCATGAGCTTTGACATCAGAGAGATAAAGTGGATGGATTGTAACTTGATTTGAGACTTCAGGGAAGTCACTGTCGGGACTTCTTCCATGAGGCATGTGGTAAAGTAAGGTGATTATAATTGGTGGTGGTGGGGAAGTGGGTGATGGATTATGAAAGAACCTATGAAGGTCATCTAACCCAAACTTGAAGAAGAAAAGCATTTTTGAGGAAGGAGCATCTAATTGAAGATCTTAAAATAGGAGTTTATTGGGATTTTGTGGATAATGGGAAAGAGGGTAAGAGGAAGTAGCAGGAGCAATTGTAGGTAGAAGCAGAGGGAAAAGAATATATTAAATAAAACTTGGCTCTGAGGAACAAAACCTTTTGTTTCTTCTTAAATGAGAAAAGTAAGGGAGAATATGGCATGTACGAGGAATCAAACATGGTATGCAGGGAGTGGTGTAAGATAAAACTGGAGAAACAAGTAGGGGGTATCTGACTACTAATGATGGAAGGATCTGTTAAGGAATATAGATTTGCCCCTGATGGTGTAAGGGGACTAATTTAAGATTTAAGCCAAGGAGAATTATGCGTTGTGGAATCTTCCCTCTGGGTGTGGTATTGAGGACCACAATGAAACAAGGACCATAATGAAAGTTTCTGCAGTTGGTGGCCTGAACCAGGACGATGATGGGAGAGATAGAGAAAAGAAGATGTATTCAAGAACTATTTGAGAGGCATCATTCATAATGCTTAGAAGGTGATGTGTGGAATGAGGAAAAGGAAAGAATCAAAGCTGTCTAGATTTCTAATATGAACCACAGGGTGGCTGGGGGCACCTGTCCCAGCTTAGGGACAAGGAGGAACAAATTTGAGAGAAGGAACAAATTTGAAGCAGGAAGCTAATTAACAGGTAGATTTTGAGTTGAATGAGAACTTGGATGGCACTATGCAGTAGGCAGTTGGATAGTCAGGTCTGGGATCATGAAGAAGATCAGGACTAATGATGAGGAGGTGGCTCTTCTTGGCACATTGTGTGCTTTAGGGCAAGTCACCAAGGAAGAAATGTATGGAAAGAGCAGATAAGGGACTGCAGTCCCACAAAAGAGCTTTCGTCATTTGCAAAATGGGGATAAGACTTTCCAGGGCCTTTGGCTAACATACATGGGAGTACCTAGAAGAATGCTTTGCTCACAGTACAGGCTTAGTAAACATTAAATGAATAATTTACCAAAAGCATATACCTGATTTACTAATTTTCTTATAAAGATTAAGGAAAGTAAAAGTTTACCATCTCTGCGAAACCTTATAAAGAAAATGTCCACACAAAAAACACCTGCTCTTATCAGCGGAGCCATGACTCATAAGGGATAAGGCATTTTGCTTTTTCTTAGACAAGAAAGTCACATTTATTAGTGCCCGGTCAGCTATTTAAAACTGACCTCTATTTGATCTTGACATTTATAAGCAAAAGGAAGTCTTTAGTTATGTAACAGGCCAGCAGTCCATGCGTCCCGCCTGTAACAACAATAGTAACAGAAGCCCATTTTTCATTGTGCCTGACTCTATTCAAAACAACACATCTCTTCACCAGCTCATATTTTTTTCCCTTACATTCTCTGAAGCTCTCACTTAATGCCCAACAATCCAATAAGCGGGCGGTGGGGGAGGGGAATTGGCATCTGCTTCAGTAAGAGGGAATGTGGTTGTGTGTCAAGAGGGAATTCTGCTGTAAAATCAACCAGAAGCAAAGTGTTAAATGAAATTTCCAGTAACTAGGTTTCATGGTGTAAAGAAACCCATTCCAGGTTAAACAGACAGCTTGTGACTTTATGGCATTAAAGTAGACTTCTAAATAGATTGGAAAACAAAAACTCATTCACAAAAACTCATGATTTCAGATTGGCACATCAAGCATAATTTCTGAGCATTTGCAGAAATGAATACTCCTACCAAGGGCACATTACTTATTTCAAATAAACTTGACATCAAGGGATCTACTGTTGCATTTCAACAATGAAAAAAGAACCAGAACATTTTGGGAGAGCAGTCTCAGTATGTATTGAATCACTTTTAGCCATTCAAACACGTATCTAGCCTCTGAAAACTTGCTGAAGATCTCTATTCTTTTTCTATTCCCAAAGTTAAAGAAAATATAGATTGAATACTAAGAAGCAAATAATGGGAGTTTATTTTAGAGTCTTAGGTATAAAATGATGAATTATTTTGGGTTATTAGAGTGAAACATACTAGTCTTTTGTCTTTGCTTGCCTGCTTGCTATACTAAATGCTTAAGGTGAAGGATCACTTAGACGTTTCATTCCATCTCCAGCTATTGCATAAATAAGAGAGGTCCACTAACTTCTCACAATAAGAAAGTATCTTGGTAAAGTACCCAGAAGACCGAATCTAAGTATCCACTCAAAAATTTACCTGGGGTTTCCAACCAGAGAGTCCCTGTTGAAAGTCACAGAGTTACAGAGCACTGGAACAGAACTGAGAGTCTACAGACTCATACATATATGAACAATTGATTTTGACAAGGCTATCAAGGCCACTCAGAGGAGAAAGAATCAGCTCTTCAACAAACGGCACTGGAAAACCTGATATCCAGATGTAGAACATTGAAGTTACCAGGAAAAAGCACTATGTGCAACAGAATGGTTAAGGGGTTGGATGAGCAAGGCAGAGATCTCCATTTGCCAGCCTAATCTTCAATACTCCCATTCTTAGTAAAAGAATCCTCATACTCCCAGGGTGGCAATGCACCTAGCTAAATATTCATATTTCTTAGCCCCCAGATAAATAGCAGTGGTTAGGGATATAAGAATTTTTTAACTGAGTTTTTGAGAAAAGTTCTTAAAAGGGGTTGCACAGGTGGCACTTGTCTGCCCTATTTTGCATTTGCTTTTTCCTTCTTCGTATTGCCTGACCTGTGTATAGAATGGCTGCCTCTGCAAGTACGTCTTGGATGTTGGAAGCCGTGTTTGTGAATGCATGAAGAGACTAAGCCCAGGCTTTTGAGGGTTGTGAAGCTACCAGGCCTATCCTGGGCTGCTTGTGTCTAGACTTATATTCTATGAGTCTTGTTTAGGCCACTCTTTTGGGGGGTTGTTTGTTTTATGTACGCAAGATTAATCCTAAGTGATTCAATCAGTTTCTTTGCTGCTGGGACATGGAACAGGGATGAAGAGGACCCTTTGCCCACAGATTTGGATGAGGCCTGGAACTTCAACTTAGAGTGGGAATTTGTAAAAAGGAAAATCCTTGGTTCCACCCCAGATCTACTGAATTAGAAACTCTGGGGGGGTAGTGCTCAGCAATCAGCTAGAGCACTCCAGGTTCCACTTTGGGAACTGAGATAAGTTTTTGTTCAGTGCTGCTTGAATTAGGAAACTTCTTTTATTTTCTAATGTTTTTTTTTTTTTTATTTTTTAGAGAGAGAGAGAGAGAGAAAGTGAGTGTGTGTGCAAGTGGGGAAGAGGGGCAGAGAGAGAGAGAGACAATCTTAAGCCCGCTCACACTCAGTGCAGAGCCCAACTTGGGGCTGGATCCCACAAACCTGGGGTTGTGACCTGAGCCCACATCAAGAGTCAGACGCTCAACCAACTGAGGCACCCCAGGAAACGTCTTTTAAATGGTTTTGGCTTATGACCATATGTTCTTACAAATAGGAACCATGATGGGGTGCCTGGGTAGCAGAGTCAGTTGAGTTTCTAACTCCTGATTTTGGCTCAGGTCATGAGCCTCCTAGCTCTTGCATCAAATCACATCTCTTTACTAGCTAGAGTGTATGGCACACTTCATATGCAACCAATATTTTCTAGGTATGGTATCCCTAAGACACCTGAAGCTAATTCTGACTATGTAGTTGTCATTGGATTCACCTCCCTGGTGAAGGAATGATCACAGATTTCCCCCATTCCTCAGTTTCCCCATAAAACCCTGCAATGACCACATACCACCACTGCCCATTCAGCTCCCACTCTGAGCAAAATCAGAGAATGGGCAGAAATAAAAGACCCAAGAGATGAAGCAGAAAGGATGGAAAAGGTTAAAGTACTAAAGTCCCTTTCCCACAAGAATACCTTGAAAAGAGTGGAAGAGAAAGCTAGATCCTGAGAGAGCCAAGCTAGGACAAGGGAACTGGGGTGGGAGGGGAGGTTTCCTGCTTGAGAGACTCTAAGAGGGTGAATGCTGAAGAACTGATATGTTGCAACTTGGGTGTCTTTCCAAACATTTTGAGACACACCAGTAAAAAAAGAAGCTCCTTATACACACACACACACACACACACACACACACACACACACACATACACACACGTTAGCCCATGACATATGACACAGAGAACCACCCAGTTTTGTTTTCTTTTGAGAGGTAGTGGGGAGGTGCAGAGGGAAAAGGAGAGAGAATCTTAAGCAGACTACACACCCACTGTGGAGCCCATCATGGGACTTGATCTCACAACCCTGAGATCATGACCCGAACCAAAATCAGGAGTCAAGAGTTAGAGGAGGCTTAACCAACTGAGCCCCCCAGGAGCCCCTATATAGTTTTGTTATGACCACTAAAAGTGGAGATAAATGAATCTTTATTGGGAAACTACTAAGAGCCAGATACACTTGTCTCATTTCCTCTTCACAAGTGCCCTACGATACCAGTTTGTTTACCCCCTTTTAGATAAGATAGCTGCGACTCAGAGAGATTATATAAATTGCCCAAGGTCATTAATCTAGCAAGTAGTGGAGCCTGGGCTCTTCTGGGTCTGCTGCTAGGAGCTGGGAACTAGAAGCTGCTGATGAATGGGAGAGACATGGGCCAAAACTGTTGCCTGAGGAAGTGTCTCAGGAACTGCCCTGCCAAGTCGCTCTGCACTGGGAGACCTCTGGATCTGGGTTCCATTGTGAAACTGTGGCTTTTCCTGACATTTCCTTTGCACAGGAAACAGTTGGATCTCAGCACAAAAGTTGTGGGATCTATTTGTTTGTGTGTGGTCACAAATTGCAGCCCACCCAAGCCCCTTTTTTCATCCCTCCCATCTGCACTGCTGATAGAAACCAGCACACATGCAAAAACTGCTTTTTATGATCCTCCAGAAGCGTTTTTACTCCTTTCTCTCTAGTCCCTAACACTTTCCCTTGTTTCTACTTGGTCCTCTTGGTCCTTTATCTACTACCTAATTTCCAGGCATTTCCTCCCACTGATCTCAACCTACTGGAAATATAATCAAGTATTTTCTTCAGCAAAACTTGGTAATGATGAGTTATTTACTGTATTACCTAGGACAAAAGTTTGATTCTCATGCCCCTTTCTCACTCTGGCCAACTGAGTTGCTGCAAACTTCTTACAGCTGTAAATAGCTCAGATTATAAATCTTAATCGCCGATTATCCTGATCTCATATTGCTTTTATTTTTATAACAGAGACATGACTGCAGAGAAATAAAAAAAAATTGTTAGCTAGAGGGAAACCAACAAGGAATTCTGTTTACTGTGTGATGTCACAGAGGAAGTGGACACAATCTTCTTATTTTGTCACTGTTTGTAGGTTTCTTCTTCTTCATAGTGAACCAGTAGAAACTCTGCTGGAAGGGACCTTAGAAAGTTTCACTATAAGTAAACTGAGGCACAGGACCAAAAGATGCTTTCGTGTAGATGAAGCCCTAGGCATCTATACTTTCCATTCTCAGCAAATTCTATGTTCTTCTCTAAGAGGCAAAGCCAGGAGGTAACACTTTGGCTAACAGTGAAATTTACCCTTTTCTCAAAGGCAGGATCTATTAGTTGACAATACCATGAGCTTCCACTCCTTGGTTCCAGCACAAATCTTTGTCCTCGCCATTACCTCTGCTTCCTCAACCTGTTTCTGGGCCACCAGACCAGACTTTCTGGCCAATATTCAGCCATAGGACTGACAAAAATAATTTGGACTACCAGTGAAAGCCGGCTAGTATTTTCCACTATCCTTATGACAAGTCCTAAATTAATGATATTTAAAAGAAGCTTTAACAGGCATACTTCGATATAGGAAAAAATAGCCACCCCCCCCCCCCACACACACACATCATTGTCTTGAATACTAATGACAACTTCTGTTTTTGTAATCACTCAGTGGCATAGCCTGGTAAGGAAGACAGTGGCACCCAGTGGACAAATGTTTGATTGTTTGACACAGGTGTTCGATTCTGAAATATTTTCCTATCTCAGCCTCGCGGAAGGTCTTTTACTTCCCTTGCCTTTCCCTATTCTTCTGTCATCACATTTTAAAACTGTCTACTGAATTTAAATATGGGGGAGGGGAATATTCTCATATTTTTTATGTTTTCAAGAATAAGACTAAAAACTAAAGTACTGGAAGAAGCAAAATTTTCAGGACTGAGTCCTCTCAGCAGTGTCTCTATTTGATTAACTCTTCAACTCTAATAGTAGAGACAGCCAAATCTAATAAAATACTCAATTAAAAATGTAATGTTGAAAATGCCTGTGATATGGTTATTTTTTTTTCAATTAAATTCACTTGGTTATACAAATTTGGCAACTCCAAAGACAATACTTCAGGAAAGGAACACACACAGACCCTGCAATTTAGTGCTATTGTAGAGTTTATCTGGAGCTATACAAGTACGTATTTTCACTCGCTTGCTCTTTCTTTTTCTTTTTTTTTTAACGTTTATTCATTTTTGGAAAAACAAAATTTATTTTTGAGAGACACAGTGCAAGTGGAGGAGGGACAGAGAGAGAGGGAGACACAGTATCTGAAGCAGACTCCAGACTCTGAGCTGTCAGCACAGAGCCCGACACGGGGCTCAAAATCACGAACCAAGAGATCATGATCTGAGCCAAAGTCTGACGCTTAACCAACTGAACCACCCGGGCACCCCTTACTTCCTCTTTCAATGATTCTTTTGGTTGTGAGCTATTTGGGTACAGAAACCCTGTTTATATATCTTTCTTCCCCAAACATCTAAGTAGCATCTTACTTACTGTAGGTACAGAGAAGTTGAGTAAAATCCAGTTACCATTTTATATACTTAATCTGCAAATACTGTAAAAAATGGAACTAATTGTTTGATATTACAGAAAGGATCATGGAGCTAAGAATCTTCAGTGTTAGGGGCTGTTTGTTTTTATTGTAAAATAAAAATATTTTATAAAGAACAAACAGAATGATTACTTTTATGGGCGAGTCAAATTTTATTGGTTTAAATGTGAAGACATTAAAAGGCCTTCAATTACAAAATAAACATATATCTTCTCCGTGCAACCTAATACCAGCCAGGGTGCCCTCTTTTCATTAGCCATCAAAATCTCTTCCAGGTTTGGAGGCTCTTGTCCATCATTATATTCTTTATAACTCATAATTTTGCTACAGTTTGAGACTTGTTTTTGTTTGTTTTAGAAGCAAGACCCATTGGCAAGCCAGGGTTATGGCATGTGGCTGACATAGAAACCTTTCCAAATGGGTCTGGGCCTAAGGCAACACCCTTTCATTAACTGACGCAAGTTTTTACATCAACCACGCTTAGTAAATAATAAACACATCCCTAAGGAAGAGATGCACTTTTTCGGTAAATTGGAAAAAGAAATGGAGGCCATCTGTGTGTGTCATTACATTATATGCTAATTATACTTTTTGTAATATTTAACACAAGCACCATCTACCCTAGTCTCTCCAAAAAATCTTATTTATTTATTTATTTATTTATTTATTTATTTATTTTATTTATTTTGAGAGAGAAAAAAGAAAGAATGAGAGAAAGAGAGAATGTGTGCATGCGGGCGCATGAGCAGGGGAGGGGCAGAGAGAGAGGGAAAGAATCCCAAGCAGGCTCTGCACTGTCAGCGAGGAGCCTGATGTGGGGCTCGAACTCCCAAACTGTGTGATCATGACCTGAGCCGAAACCAAGAGTCAGACGCTTAACCTACTGAGCCACCCAGGTGCCCCTCCACAAAAATTCTTATAAAATTCTGATGTAAGCAAACTTTGCTAGACAGACACAAAAAAAAACTGGAAACTTCTTCAAAAGTTTCTAAAAATATATAACAAAATGTATCAATTCACAATAAATCGATAAATGTTTATAACATTTCTGTCCTTTTTCCTCCACTCACTATCTCCGGGAGTGACTTTGCTCTCAGGGGCCAAACCCCACTGCCCAGGGGGAGAGGCAACAATTAACATTGTGGTTTGTGCTGTGCACTACACTGTTTACAAAGTATAATATTGGGAAACGGGCCAGTCCCTGATCTGAGCTTTGCTGATTCCCACAGTCACCGTGTCTGACCTGAGAGCCCTGCTAGGTCATCTCTAGAGCGTCGAGTACAGCCCACTACTGGTTGGGCTCCACCGCTTCTGTGAGTTTTAAAGACCCAAGAGGGAAGCCAAATCTCTGTGTCCTCCAACAATTTGAGAAAATTGTTCCTCTGTGCTCCCTGGAGGTTTTATCTGACCTCTGGACTTATCTGATGTTTGCAATGCAAATACGCTTCACTGATTCAGGAGAGCTACTTGCTTAAAGATGGCTTGACTAACTCCTGGGCTAGGGTGAATGGAAATCAAAATATAAATGTAAAAGGAGTTTTAAAGGCCGGAAAGATCCATGAAGACTGAAGTAATTATTGTTATACCTAAAATGAATGAAGCCCTCTGTGTGCGTGTGTTCGTGTGTGTATGCATGCATGTATGTGCCTCAATAGGGGCAGAGGTCAAAACACAGACTTATTTAGGGGCGCCTGGGTGGCTCTGTCGGTTAAGCATCCGACTTCAGCTCAGGTCATGAACTCCCAATTCGTGAGTTCGAGCCCCGCGTCGGGCTCTGTGCTGACAGCTCGGAGCCTGGAGCCTGCTTCGGATTCTGTGTCTCCCTCTCTCTCTGGCCCTCCCCTGCTCACACTCTTTCTCTTTCTCTCTCAGATACAAAATAAAACACAAAAAAATTTTTTAACAGATTTATTTATTTGTTTATTTACTTTGAGTATAGTTGACACACAATGTTCCATTAGTTTCAGGTGTACAACATAGTGATTCACCATCTCTATACATTATGCTGTGCTCACTATAAGTATGGCTAGCTTCTGTCACCATACCACACTAATACCATATCACTGACTTTCTTTCCTATGCTGTGCCTTTTCTTTCCATGACTTATTTGTTCTATAACCGGAAGCTTGTACCATTTTGCAGCAACCCCCCCCCCCAACTTTATTTTGGGAATTAACAGTTTGTTCTGCTTCTGTTTTTTTGTTTTTTTTTTAAACAAGCATTTAGATTTACACTTGTTCTCCTGCACCCTTAAGGAACATACATGTCCAGTGTGAACGACAGGTATTACCTGTTCAGATAAGGTTTTAGCCTTTTCTTCTGCTTCCTTCAGGCAAATCTCCAAGGCCTCAAGTTGTGCCAAAGTAAACGCCATCTGTCCGGTTTCCAGGGACTCTTTCTTTAAAACAATAATCAAATATTATTTTGTGATACGGATAGCTTCCTGAGTGCATCTCAAACAACTTTAAGGGCTAAGGATAGAGTTAATAAACTCACACAAATCATCTCTTTTTCTTCAACACAGTAATTTAAAAGAGTGAAATGTTATAAAAACAACGGTCTTACTCAAGAGTTTAGTGTCTAAAAGGAGGGTAAAAAAAAATGCATATTAAATTATGACAATGAACAGCTTTAGAAAGTTAGACTAAAATTATCCACACTGGAGTTTGGTTAGTTTGCAGCTTTTTTTTTTTCTTGATACAAACAGAACTTTCCTTCAAGAGGCTAAGACCAAAATTTCACATTCCGAGTGAGACATGTCACCTAGAGTGCCTCTATTTTTAGCATTCACCTCTCCTAAGGAATAGAACCGTGTGAACTCAGAGAAACCTGCTTCCTCTGATTGCCACCTTCCCATCCCAAGGTTCATTCAAGCAAAGATACCACAGGGTTTGGAATCGGCTCATTCTTGCCCACAATATGGCTAATAGGACTCAAGTAGTCAGAGATATATGTAGACTTTGCCTCTCCAAGTTGTTCTGAAGTTGCTCTTTCTCATCCACAAGCAGAGAGTATACACAATTGGTAAGAAAGTATCAGTCACAGGCCCTTCCCAGACAAGAGCACTTCCTAACTACTCTGCCTATCCCAACAATTAATAATTACACAGCAATATGAAACCTTGAAAGGGGAGACCTCATATGTGCTAAGATTGTGACCTTCCTTGTGAATTCCTTATGAATGTGCAGGCTCCTCTAACTGCTTCCAATTAACCCCATAAAAAGAAAGAACTGTGTTCTTTTTTTTTTTTTTTTTTTTTTTGGCTGGTGCTTTGTATTTTTCCTTTGGTCTAGGATCCCACCATTTTTATACGTGTGTGCATTTCCTAATGATACAATAGAGCCATCTGGTGGTAAATGGAACCAGCCATAAAGATCCTACAATTGTTCATACAGTACTTTCAACCCTAGGACCCTGCCATGGGCCTTTGATAAAATGAAACTCCATAGGATGCAGGGCAAAGAAATGATGCTATGTTCCAAAACAGCCTGGTTCCTAGATCACACACGGCTGCATAATCCCCCTCTCACACACCCCCTGCACCAATTAGACTTTGGGGGATGAACATCTTGGGCTAGAACAATGATATTTGGAATGAATCATTGATCCTCAGCATCCCATAATGATTCCAATACATTTCAAAAGTCAGTCCAGAAAAAAAATCTTAAAAAATTACCCTCAAAACAATATTCTTATATATCTACACCTGTAGATAATTCATGCTGTGAAACATTTTATGCAGAAAGGGGAAATTTCAAGAGGCCCAAATATTCCAAAAAGATTGGGATTTCCAGATCTAGTTTCCATTTCCAGGGAAACTCTTCCTAACGTTTGATCTCAAAAGGTAGTTTCTTAAATTTTTTGTGAGTAGATCAAGTAAGATCAAACTAATCTGTTTCTCTGGGTCTTTCTCTCCAAACATCCCAAATTTCCCTAGCCAAAAAGGACAATCATTTCCAGTAAGATAAAAGCATTGTAAGTCAAGGCCAAATGAAACAGAATTGATTGAAGACTGTTATTAAGTATCATAGGACTTTTTATGCAGATAGATTTAAGAAATTGCCATGTGTTGTGAAGTAGGGACAGTCCTGAGCAAACTGTGAAGAAGGCAGTCTATCGTCTGCATCCGTACTCCAGTGTAAGCTGTCACTCTCCTGCCTTCCTGTTCTCCTTCCCCCTTAAGGGAAAGAGCCATAAGTGTATCTACACAGAGGTAAAAATGGTTTATATAAAGGTAAGCAGTCTTTAATGGAAGGCAACCCCCACTTACCAAACAAAGGAATACAAATTCAATCAAGAATAATTTCAGGAATAAGCACATACGTAGGGTTAGATGTTTTATAGGTGTGTGTGTCATTTCAAGGACCCTAAAGAAGGTAGGTGTCATTAGTCCTTATCCTAGTTTTGCAGGATACAAGGGCAGAAGACCAGCAGATGAGATTTCTACCATTAAGTTTATTCTTCAGGCACTTCTAGGCACACCCCATCTAAAGCCATTTGTGTTTATTATGAACGCAATCTGTCTTGGTAGTTAAAGTAATTGATGAGTGAATTATACAAGTCAAAAGTCTGTTAAATGCTGTCACATGTATGATTTATACAGGTGTTTGGGTTTTGAACCTGTCTGTGGATTTTCAAGTGGTAAATTCCAGCAATTCAATGGGAGTTCCATTTTTTAACTTCTGCTTTTTGCCTTAAAAATGTCTACCTAAATATCAAACCAGTCATTTCAGTACATGGAACTAAGATAAACCAAGATGATTTAACTAAAAGAATGGGACAGATTAAAAATCCAGTAAAAAGTCACCTGGGTGGCTCAGTCGGTTAAGCGTCTGACTTCGGCTCTGGTCATGATCTCACGGTCCCTGAGTTCAAGCCCCGCGTCAGGCTCTGTGCTGACAGCCCTGAGCCTGGAGCCTGCTTCAGATTCTCTGTCTCCCTCTCTCTTGGCCCCTCCCCTGCCCATGCTCTGTCTCTCTGTCTCTGAAAAATGAATAAACTTAAAAAAAATTTTTAAATAAAAAATAAATTTAAAAATCCAGTAAACTGTGATTACAGTAAAGACACTAGAGCATTATGCATGTGTATTCAAGTTAACAGTCTTCTAGTTGACAAATCTTATACAAAATTATAGCAGTCAATTCTTGTTTAGTTGTAGAGTTTCCTCACTTGAGGATCTAGAGGAAAATCTATTCTTTTTTTTCTACTTTAAATTTTCTCCATGTCACTAAACCATCTCAGTATCTTTTCATCATCCCCTTCCTTACTTTTAAGTACGTCAGTATTTCTTTATCTTCGGATGACCTCCCTCTTCTTCCTCAGCCATACACACTCCTTCCCCTCCTCAGGACTGGTTCAAGGTCTCTGACCCAAATCCTTCCCCTGCCTCTGAATCCATGTGCAATATATAGAAAGGCCCATGCCTGCAGAAACCAGACTAAACAGCACTAAGCATTTAGTAGGAGCCCAGTAAGTAGTCATTGATGAAGCCGCAGCAGGCAAAGTTGATGGTTACACCAGAGGGGCAGCCCTCTCTGCTAACAGTGGCTTCTTTGGGGAATATTCTCCATGTATCTGGTCTGGGACGCTGACAGGGATCAGAGCACTGGGGAAATTTTGTTTGCCAAAGGCCAGGTACAAGCTAGGGTAGCAGAATGCAAGGAGATGGCCACGGAATTGGATGATGGTTTTTGTGCAGACTAAATATGGTAAAGCAGGTAACTTAGACAGATGAAACGCTCACTTAATGTTATTATTGGTCATTCCACCGCCCCAACTCCTTTAAAGAGAAGCATGTGCTATTAAAACTTTCTAGCTTATTTTTAAACCCTAATAAAGAGAATGTCCTCAGAGAGACACTTAAGTAAGAGTAAATGATGGAATGATAACAGTGGGAAATTCAAGTATGTGACAAGAACAAAGGTAATAGGTTAAATATGTGCATGTGTGTTTATTTAAAAGTAACATGGCTGATTAAAGGTGTGATTATAGCAAATAGCACTTTCACAGAAGAGCTTTTTGACATGGGTCCAGTTAAGACGATTAAATATTTCCAGCAGTCTAAAAGTTGTAATGTCCAGGGTTCCAACAGTAGCCTCTCCTCAGTGACGCAGTAACTTCATGCCCGATAAAACATGCTTTCAACACATTTCGCAGTGGTCAAGCTTCAGCTTCTATTTACTACTGCTTTCCCGCCTGCTTAACAGGCACTGGAGGCTCTAAACTTCTTTACCCTTCTACAACCTGCTTGTATCTCTCATGCTGATGAAACATTTTCCCTAGGCTCCCACCTCAGCCCCTTACTCTGGACAGTTTATGTCCTCCCTACCCCCATCTTCGGTGATCAGCATTCATTTTACAGTGGAAATTTCATCATCCTTGTGTCCTTTTGTGCTTAGCTTTTGCAATAGTTTCTTAGTCTCATTTGCCAATTTCTACTTAAGCAGCAATTTAAAAAACTCAGTTTTTCCTGATTCCAATCCATTCTAATGGAAACAATATTCCTCTGTTTTGGAGTTGCTGAAATAGTCTGCTAATATGAGGTTTTTTTATTTAAAACTTGAATAAACTACAGTTATTGCCAAAGTCCAGTGAAAAGATGGTTCCAGAAAGTGCCTATCAGTATGACTGGGAAGAAAATAGCCATCGGGAGGATGACAGATGAGCACTGACTAAGAACAACACTGTTTGTAATCTGGAAGGCCATATTCTGGACCTGACCATGTGACCTGAGCTGTGTGACATCTGGGCTTTACTTCTTGGGGCCTCAGTTTTTCATTTTTAAATGAAAAATGTGTTGGGCACATCTCAGCAGGAAACAAAGTCATTCCAAAGGAGCGATTAAGGGGAGTTTAATGAAGGGACTATTTACAAACATGTGGGCACAGTTAAGGGCATGAAGAAAGAAAGACACTCCCAAGAAGTGCCAAAGACTACCTTTGCCTCATCTTGACCTGAAGGGAGTCAAGAGCCTGAAGAGATAATAGCAGAGTATTATTAGAGAAGCTAGAAAGAGAGCTTGAGCAGGGGGCCATGTCTATGAGCTGATGGCCTGGGTAGAGAAATAGAACCACAGCCAACCTGTGCTTAGTCATAATGGTAGATGGACCAGTGGAATAAATAGCCTGACCTCCCCTTCTCTCACCCTGTGCTCTTCTCTATCTCCATTGGGCTGAGTCTACCATAAAACCAGAGGGCAAGAGCTCCGGAACGACAAGTTCAGAGAGACCAGCTTCCCCAGAAAAGAGCAGAGTGGGGGGAGGGTGGAGAGTAGATCTGGAAGTGGAAACGAAGAAACCTCAGACCACATGAGTTTAATTGTATTAGCGCTTCCCAAATGCTAGTCCATTGATCAGTATTGGTTTGTGATAACATTTCCACCAGGAGCAAGAAAAAGACGGAAGTAAAATTCTTTAAAAAAATATGAATTTTTCATGAAGCCAAATGTATTCCATTTAAAGAACTGTCCTTTATTCTGAGATTTTGATCATTCTATATATTTTGGTGTTAAGAGCATGTTTCTTTAACAAATGATGGTGATAATATATGGAAATTATTCTTTTAGTGTTTTTTTCTTCAGAAAAATTGAAAAGTTGGCAGTGCTATGAGAACTAATCCCAATTATGTTGGCGGTGGAAATTTGTGTGGGTTTAGGAAATCTAAAAGTATAGAGACCCTCTGTCTAAGTCATCTTTGTTAAATTATGAATTGAATGTTTTATAAGGCAGCCTTTCCTGAACTTTGGTCTCTGAATTCCCCAGGTCTAAGTCCAACATGGACCTGTACGGTCTATCACGTTGCCATCGCAAAGTTCCAGGATACTACTTTTCTAGAAAAAAACCACATTTCTAAAGGTCAACCTTTCTTCCTGTGTAAGGTTTCACTACTTTTTCACTTCTATAGCATCACTGATAGAAAAAAGAATAAAAGAAGAGGGATTCAAAAGGAATTGTTGACTCAGATATTAACTTATAAAAAGTCTGTTGCCCTGGAGGTTAAAGAGAAATGACCATGTGACATTTGATAGCTTCATAAATAACTAAATAATGGCTTACCTGAAACTCTTAACAAGCTAAAGGTGTCATTTTAGTTCAGTTCAAAGCATTTCAATTCATTACATTCAAGAAATATTTATTAAAGACTCACTATTTGCTGGATACTATGCTAAACAATGGAGAAACTGGTAGTAACAAGACCGACAGGATTAATACCTTCACCAGATTTCTTAAGCTTAGAATTTCTCTCCAATACAAAAATCGAATGATTTTAGTTTTAGTGTAAAAATCAAAGAATGTCAAAAGTTTGGTAGTTAATTCAATATTTTTATGCTCACTCATAATATACAGTTCTTTGCTTTGGGGACTTGCTCGTTTCTCTTTGATGAGGACTCTGATAGATGTTAGAAGGAGGTGAGTGGCAGTCCTAACCTTTTTCAAAGATTCTAGATCCATCAGAAATCACATTGCTTTATAGCTTCTTACCATCAGAGGAGAAAAGGTCCCTAGTAAACAGTGTATCTATCATTGTTTAAGGGAAAATTAGCCAGAAAGCAGGGACTGGGTATGAGGATACCTAAATTTGGGTTCATATTATGTTACAGAATTTGTTCTGTGACCTCCACCATTTTGATTTTATGGGACAATTTCTTAGAAATGAGAGCATCACAAACCTCTTTTAGAACCTAATAATATCTATGAATTCTCTTATTAGAAAGAAAAGTGTACATGCATGTTTTGCATGCATGTGCACGCAAACACACACACACACACACACACACACACACACAGCACACATGACCACCATTTTGCATGTAATTGTAGACTGTTGAAGCCACATTCTCAATGCTATCCCTATAGCCCAAATTAGGGATTCCTTGTTTAGGAATTGATTTATATTCCAGCTACCTTTAATTTTTATTCAAAAATAAAATACCAAATTTTAATGAATGAGAATATCACTGTGTTCTTGCTGCCTCTACTGTACATCACACAGGTGAATAAAAAAATAATCTTTTTTTTTATGGGGCGCCTGGGTGGCTCAGTCGGTTAAGCAGCCGACTTCGGCTCAGGTCATGATCTCGCCATCCGTGAGTTCGAGCCCCGCATCGGGCTCTGTGCTGACAGCTCAGAGCCTGGAGCCTGTTTCAGATTCTGTGTCTCCCTCTCTCTGACCCTCCCCCGTTCATGCTCTGTCTCTCCCTGTCTCAAAAATAAACATTAAAAAAAAAATTTAAAAAAAATAATAATCTTTTTTTCCCTAGGGCTAGGGAAATGCCCCAAACTCAAAACCTAGTTTCTCTTTCTGAAAGGTAGAGTAGGAAGCATACCTTCCCCGGAAGGCCTGGTTCTGGCAACTGCCGACTCACAGCAGCCACTGTTCACCCATCCTACCGAACATTTTAAGTTTAATAATGACATCGTACTTCACTCACAATAAAAAATTTTAAAGAACATAGGTAATTTGCTATAAAAACAGATTTCGATTTCTTTAAAAAAATGAGTGAGAGAAAAATAGAGACTTATTTAATGGATATAGAGTTTCAGCTTTGCAAAGTGAAAACGTTCTGGAGACTGGTTGCACAAAAGTCTCAACATGCTTTGCACTACTGCCCTGCACACTTTACACATCATTAAAATGGTCCGTTTTATGTCATACATATTTTACCACAGTTAAAAATAACTTAGTATAAAACAAATGTATAAACAGATAAATAATGGAGTAAAGAAATTAGTTGATGTTAAAAGTGGTTCAAGTGCTGTTTACCTACTTCACAGGATTGTTGGGAGAACAAAATGAAAAAATTTGGATGTTTATTTCTTTAAGAAAAAATGCTCAGAGGATACTGTTTGTTTCTAAATAAAATTTTTGTTAAGTGGGACATGATACAAATACCTTTCCCAACAGTAAAGATAGTGTTTTGAATCATTGAGTCTTTCTGTGACAGGATTATTTAATTTTTTCGCACATCAGATGTAGGTTTAGACTTTGAGTACTTTGAAATATTAACCAACAACGTTTTCATGTCCCCACTCTATCCCAGTGTTTTAGGAAATGCACTTGCATTTTCCGGTTAGGATTTTTGGGTTAGCTTATAGGAGAGGTGATAGCCTTTTACTGCCCAAGTTAATTGTGGCTTTTCACACTGTTTGGTGAATAAATTATTGCTATACCATGTAAAACAAACAACAACTGTCTCACAATTGAAAGTGTTGGGTGTGAAGGTAGTTTTTTTTCCACCAGTGAATTTTAGGTTCTAAATAAGTAAACTTTAAAAAAAATTCAAGAAATGTAACTGTAATGATCAGAACTTCAGTACTCTAATGATATTGTTCCAGAACCTAGCTAGAAAATCCTCAGCTGAACTTGATGTTCCATGAGAAACCTTTTCCATGAGAAGCCTTCCCCTGCCCCCAACATTTGTACACACTCCTCTCTTTACCAAGATCTAAAGGAGAAATGTCTCACGGATCCTTTTAGATCAGATAAAAGTTCAGTAACAGTTTCCATAGTACATTCCAACATGATAAGGTAAGCAGAGGACAGATGGGAGAGCTCTCTTTTGCTGTGAATTTCCACTTCTTTTAAGGCCTCTCAGTCAAAATATGACTAAGGAGCATGGCCAGAATATCTAAGAAGAGGGCACAGCATGGCCAACATTAGCTACCCAGTAGGCTCCAGCTTCCTCATCTATGAAATGAGAAGACCATTATAGCTAATTCATCTTGCACCCTGAGGTAGCCATTTATCGTGCTGTCTCGATGGCCTAGTGTCCTTCTGTTTTTGGAAAATTTCCCATCTCACGAATCCCATCTCTCCAAAGTGTAAAAGCCAGGAACGCCCTCCCAAACATCCTTTGCATCTAAGATGTAGGCGTGTGACTTAGGCTCCACCAATTAGACGCATCAGCCTGAGCCTTCAACGTAGAGGAGAGTGGTATGAAAAAGGTGCCAAATAGAACAGAATCTGGACAGGTAGACATGGTCATCCTGTTTTCAGAGGCTGAGGTGACAGAAGACTTAGAAGTAATATCTCATATTCAGGGGAAACGACAGGTGAGGTGGGGCCTGTGCCCAGTGGCAGCAATAGTAGGTACCTCAGCAGAATCTGGTGTGATTAACTGACCGTGGTTTCCACACCTATTTCTCTGACTCTCCTGGACAACCTGTTGAAATACCTAATATCCTTCAGTAATTCATTTTCCACTTAACACTAACTAGAATGGATTTTGTTGATTTGAGATGTGGATCTGACTGATTATTACTTACCGTGCGCATGACTTTAAGTGAGCAAGTTAATCATTCTGAGCCTCCATTTCCTCATCCATAAAAGTGGAGAAAATGATAACTTGGTGGAGGCTGCTGTGATAATTAAATGTGGTAATTCAGAAAAATACTTAGTGTAACCCCTGAGCCATAGAAGAACGTTTTTTCAAAAATCTTCCCCTTTTTAATCTCTGGGTTTTGTTTTGTTTTGTTTTGTTTGTTTGTTTGTTTTTATGTTTCTCTTGTGTAGCTTCTGGGAGCTTACAGCCTAGGTAAGATGCTGAGGTTTGATTATGAAGGCCAGAAAGTCTTAGAAACTTGACTGGTCTTCCTATTATATGACTGTACCTAGCCTGATTACTCCTCACTAGAAAAAATAAGTCAGTATGCATACTGTAAGAGCAAAAATTCAAAATGTAGTAGAAGAAGGCTCAGCCTCTATACCCTCTTCCACCTGCTAAAGCAGGTTTTTACTTGGCTGTCTCCATTTCTTCCCTTTTTTGACTTTCTTGCTAGCCTTTTCTCTTTTGAGATGAAAAGCAGAGAGAAGAAGAGCAAGAATGTGGACTAGGACTATGCAAAAAAGTTTTCCAAGGATTATTTTTAAGTTTATCTTTTGTAGTAATCTCTACACCCAATGTAGGTCTTGAACTCATAACCCAAGATCAGGAGTCACATGCTCTTTTGACTGAGCCAGCCCAGGCACCCCTCAAGGAATTTTGGGGGCAAAAACTTAATACAAGCTGTCTTGTGAGATAGAAACTTACGGAAAAAGAAAGATTTAAAAAATATATTTATCTGTGAAATTTCTCCATATATACTAATATACTAATTAATGCAATTTCATTTTCAATATACCATCAGAGTTCATTAGACCCAATAGTAGTTTTGAGTTTCTTTTTTTGAGCTCTTCTATTCTTAAAAAAATCTATACTTCATGGTTTTTATCCTATTTTAGAGATTTTTACAAAGAACAAAGGGAATATGTACATTAATTTTTAAAATAATAAAACTCATTATATCTGGCAATTATCAACACATCCACTGGAGCCTTTTATAAAGCTAACATATATTGTGTGATCTTAGTGATCTTGTTTTTCCTGAATTTTAAACATATTGCTACTGAATCATTGTGGGAGTTATTTTTTATCATCATTTATCAATTATTTCCAACTATGGTTTAAAAAAAGAAAAGGCTAAAAAAGGAAGCCAAAGAATTGTGGAATTAACTGGAGGTACAATGCAATGGTAGAATTAATAATCATCCTTCAATTTCTTACTGTGATGCCCAAATCATGGCATCATCTCTCAAGGTATAAAAGGGGAGATGCTATTTCTCTATTTTTGGCTTTCAACTAAACATGGTTGAGAATGCTGAATTTTTCATTTTCCATTCATAATGCCCAAACAAAAGAAAATTGACAGAGGAGTGCATTTCCTAGTTCTGAGACAAGTTAGAAGATGAAATAAAGAGCGGCACTCTTGATCAGCACTGTCCATTGCGCTAGCTACTAACACTATGTGGTTTTTGAGTACTTGAAAAGCAGTTAGTTTGAAATGAGATGTGAGTGTGAAATATACCTAAGACTTTGAAGACCCAGCCCAATATATGAGAATGTAAGATATCTCAATACATTTTTTAAATAATTTTTTAATGTTCATTTATTTTTGAGAGACAGAAAGAGAGCAGGGTAGCGGCATGGAGAGAAGGAGACACAGAATCCCAAGCAGGCTTCAAGCCATCAGCACTGAACCAGACGCGGGGCTTGAACTCACAAACGGTGAGATCATGACCCGAGTCGAAGTTGTACGCTTAACTGACTGAGCCACCCAGGTGCCCCTAGTAATATAGTTTTTAATTGAGTACATGTTAAAATGACGGTATTTTGGATATGTTAGGTTAAATGAAATATTACTAAAATTTACTTTCACCTATTTAAGTTTTTAATGTAGCCCTTAGAAAATGTAAAATACATAGATAACTTGCACTATATTTCTATTGGACAGTATAGCTCTGGACACTAATGTTAACAATGTAATTAATCATGTAAGTGAAATAGACTGTACATTGTCCGATCGTGACTTCGTGACTTCTAGAGACTCAGATGAACATCCTCAAACTCATGAATCAGTGAACGATAAACCACATTTCTAAGGACAAAATAGGAAATAGAGTATTCTCATAAAAGACAGTAATATCACACAATGTCTTGTGACAACTGGACTTTCCTTTTTTGTTAAGAGGATGTGTAACCATATTTTTCTTCTATGATTTTTACATACCAAAATTTTTTCTAGATAACAAAGGTATTGACTATGTTCCAATTTTTATCAAAAATTTTAATGAGTTTTTAAAGTATTCCTTTATTCTTCAGTAAATTATTCAAAAAATGACTTTAGGGGCACCTGGGTGGCTCAGTCAGTTGGGCCTCAGATTTCGGTTCAGGTCATGATCTCTCAGTTGGTGAGTTTGAACTCAGGATCTGTGCTGACAGTTCAAAGCCTGGAGCCTGCTTCAGATTCTGTGTCTCCCTCTCTCTCTGCCCCTCCCTAGCTTGTACTCTGTCTCTCTCTCTCTCAAAAAGTAAATAAATATTAAAAAATGACTTTAAAAGTAAAAAAATTTAGTTGGGTTTATTTGATCCAGATGGTAAATGATGATGACTATTTTCCTTGTATACTAAAGGTTAGGAACCTGAATAATTTGAAAGTTACCTTGTGGGTACTAGACTGCTTCTTTTAAACCACAAATTAGTTTTGAGATTGGACCATTTGGATCTCAGCATTACATGTTAAGTAGTCACAAAGAAAGTTATTATGGGAGGATTTTTTCTGGATTTTCAGAGACATGATCATCAGAAAAGAATGTCAGAACACATCTGAAAGCAAAAATCCCAAATGCTGTTTTATTCAGAAGGAGAAAAATTAATAGGATTCAGAATATAGTCACCGTGGACCTAGATATTTCTATTTTAAGGAAGATTCCAAGTAGAAATAGCCCCTAGGGAAAGCGGGCTGTTCTAGAATTTATAGCATTTTCCTTAGGCATTTGAGGGAAGCAAAACAGAGCTTACTCCTTTCCAAAGAATGTTTCTGAACCACATTTAGTTTAAAAATATCATACAATTTAATTTTCCTTTGCATTAAGTGTATGATTCAGGAACATTTTCTTCCCTGAGTGAAAAAGAAACTATATGTCCAGTTATTCAATAACAAACACATGAGAATCTTTCACATATTTATTGAGCTCCTTTTATGTAGAACCCAGAGCTCAATCCCAAGGGATAAAGATGAGTTAATCAAATTCCCTCCTGCAGGAGCTCACCATGTGATAGAGGGTGAGAAAAGGAGGAGAGAGAAAGTAGAGTTCAATTTTATGGAATAAGAAAGAAGAAAGGAGAAAAGACATGTATTGAGATCATTTCTGCCATGGATTTTTTATATATTATGTTCTAAAACTTCAGACATTAGAAAAGGTATAAAAGTAAAGTGAAAATTATCTAGATTCTTACAACCCAGAGATTGCTGCATGTTGTGGATTGAAAGTGTCCCCTGCCCAAATTCATAAGTGGAAGTACTCACTTCCAGTGTGATAGTGTTAATAGGTGGGGCCTGTGGGAAGTCAAAGGATTTAGACATAGTCATCAGGGTGAAGTCCTCATGATGGGATTAGTCTCTTTAAAAGAAGAAAGCAGAATACTCTGTCCCTCTTGTACCTTTTCTCTCTCCCTCTCCTCTCCTTCCTTCCCTTCTCTCCCCCTGCCCTCTTCCCTCTCCCCACCCCAACAGTAGGAGAATACAGCCACGAGGCCATGATCTCCAAAGCCAGGATCTAACCATGCTGGCACCTGTCTCTGACTTCTCAGCCTCCACAACAGTGAGATGAATGTTGTTTAAGCCACCCAGCCTGTGGTATTTTGTTATGACAGCCCAAGCAGATGAAGACCACATTTGGCACATTCCTTTCCTTTTTTTTTTTTTTTTTTTTTTTGGTGCATTACTTTCTGGACTTGTGTGTATACCTGTAATATGCACAATGTGTAAAATATCGATTCACACTATACACGGTTAGACATGGTTAATTTGGAATCTTTTGCAATTAACACTATGTCCTAGGTATAATCTATACTTGAACAATGATAGATGTTATATTCCATATATTTTTTAAGTAAGCTCTACAGCCAACATGTGGCTTGAACTCACGACCCTGTAAACAAGAGTCACATGCTCTATTGACTGAGCCAGCCAGGTGCCCCCATATTCCATAATTTCTAATTTTAAAAAGACCACGTATTTCAAGGTCACAATAAATTTTACTGTGTGCATATAGTTTTCCCTGCTATTAGAGAACCCTGTACTAAGCATATTTATACATCTTTATGGATTTGTTTTTTATTTTCTTAATATAACTGATAGAAGTGGTACTGGATTTTAAGAAGTATATACTTGATACATATTTCTGATTACATCTCCAAAATTAACACTCCCCCCAAGAGTATATGAGAATCATAGTCTTCTTACAACTTTGCCAATAATGACATCTTCAATACTTTTTATGAGGTTTAATTGACATATGATATTATATTAGTTTCATGTGTACAATAAAGTGATTTGACATTTATATACATTGTCAGCTGGTCAGCACAATAAATCTAGTCACCATCTGTCACCTTACAAAGTTAATACAATGTTATTGACTGTATTCCCCATGCTGTACATTACATCCCCATAACTTATCTATTTTGTAACTGGAATCTCGTACTTATTAATCTTCTTCACCCATTTTACCTACCACCCAGCCCTCATCCCCTATGGCAACCACCAATCTGTTCTCTTTATCTACGAGTCTGGGTCCTGTTTTGATTGTTTTTTGGGTCCCATAGATAAGTGAAATCAAATGGTACTTGTCTTTCTCTGCCTGACTTACTTCACTTAGAATAATGGTCTTGAGATCCATCCACGTTGCCCAAATGGCAAGATTTCATTCTTTTTAATGGCTCAGTAATATTCCATTGGGTATATGTACCACATTTTCTTTATCCATTCATCTGTTGATAGACACTTAGGTTGTTTCCATATCTTGGCTGTTACAAATAATGCTGCATTGAACATGGAGGTGGTTTATATCTTTTTGATTTAGTGTTTTCATTTTCTGTGGATAGATACCCAATAGCGGAATTGTTGGATCATATGGCACCTCTGTTTGTAATTTTTTTTAAGACCTTCATACTATTTTCTATAGTGGCCACACCTATTTACGTTCCCATACACAGAGCACAAGAGTTCCCTTTTCTCCCCATCCTCTGCAACAGATGTTTTTATCTTTTTTATAATAACTATTCTAACAGGTATTAGATGATATTGCATTGTGGTTTTGATTTGCATTTCCCTGATGATTAATGATCATCATGTGCCTATTGGGCGTTTCTGTTCTTCTTTGGAGAAATATTTATTCACGTTCTCTGTCCATTTATTAATCAGTTATTTTGTAATTGAGTCTTATGAGTTCTTTACATATTTTGGATATTAAAACCTTATCAGATACACACTTCACAAATATCTTTTCCTCCTCAGTAGGTTGCCTTTTTATTTTGTCTTCTTGTGCAGATTTCTAGTTTGATGTAATCCCGTTTATTTATTTTTTGCTTTTATTTCCTTTGCCTTTGGAGTCAGATCCCCAAAAAATCACTAAGAATGATAGCAAGGAGCTTACCCGCTTTATTTCTCCTAGAAGTTTTGAGGTTTTAGGACTTAGATTTAAATGTTTAATCTACCTTGAGTTGATTTTTGTATTTTGTGTAAGATAAGAGCCCAGTTTCATTCTTTTGCATATAACTGTCCACTTTTCCCAATACCATATATTGAAGAGACTGTCTTTTCCCCATTTTATATTCTGGCTTCTTTGTTATAAATAAACTAACCATATTTATATGGATTATTTCAGGGCTTGCTATTCTGTTCCATTCATCTCTGTGTCTGTTTTTATGCCATTACCATACTGTTTTGATTACTGTGTTTTTGTGGAACAGTGTAAAATCAGGGAGCATAATACCTCCAGCTTTGTTCTGCTTTCTTAATATGGTTTTGGCCTTTTGGGGTCTTTTGTGGTTCCATACAAATTTTAGAATTTTTTGTTCTAGTTCTGTGAAAAAAGTCATTGTAATTTTGATTGCATTGAATCTATAGATTGCTTTGAGTAGTAGGAACATTTTAACAATATTAATTCTTCCAATCCGTGAGCGTGAAATATGTCCATTTTTTTGTGTCATATTCAATTTTTCATCAGTGTCTTACAGCTTTTAGTGTAAAAATCTTTCACTTCTTTGGTTAAATTTATTCCTAGCTATTTTACTCTTTTTGATATGATTGTAAATCAGATTGTTTTCTTGATTTCTCTGTCTGATAGTTCATTATTAGTATGTAGAAATGCAGCACATTTCTATGTATTAACTTGGTATCCTGCAACTTTACTAAATTCATTTACTGGTTCTAACAGTTTTTTGGTTGACTCTTTGGGTGTATCATGTCATCCACAAATAGTTTTACTTAGTCCTTTTCAATCTGCATAGCTTTTATTTCTTTTTTGTGCCTTATTATTGTGGCTAAGACTTTCAATATTCTGTGAGTAACTTTGGGAATGTGGCCATCCTTGTCTTGTTCCTAATCTTAAAGGAAAAGCTTTCAGCTTTTTACTGTTGAGTATGATGTGAGCTATGGGTTTGTCATAAATGACCTTTATTATGTTAAGGTACATTCTCCATATCCACTTCATAGAGAATTTTATCATAAATGAATGTTGAATTTTGTCAAATGCTTTTTCTGCATCTATTGAGATGATCATATGATTTTTATCTTTCATTTTGTTATCTTTTATTCAAATTGGTTTGTGGATTGGAACCATTCTTGCATCCCTAGCTAGAATAAATCTCACTTGATTATGATGTATGATACTTTTAATGTATTGCTGAATTTGTTTTGCTAAAATTTTGCTAAGGATTTTTGTATCTATGTTTATCAGGGATAGTGGCCTATAATGTGTGTGTGTATGTGTGTGTGTGTGTGTAATCTCTGGTTTGGGTATTGGGGTGATCCTGGCCTGCTAAAAGGAGTTTGGAGGCTCTCCCGCCTCTTCAATTTTTTGGAGAGTTTGAGAACGGATAGGTATTAAATCTTTGAATGATCAGTAGAACTCACTAGTGATGCCCTCTGGTCCTGGACTTTTGTTTTGGGGAGGTTTTTGATTATGGATTCACTCTCCTTACTAGTAATTGGCCTCTTCACATTTTCTATTTCTTTATGATTCAGTCACGAAAGATTGTAACTTTCTAGGAATTTATCCATTTGTTCTAGGTTGTCTAATTTGTTGGCATTTAATTGTTCATAGTAGTCTCTTTATGTTCTTTGTATTTCTGTGGTATCAGTTGTAACTTCTCCTTTATCTCTTATTTTATGTATTTGAGCCATCTCTCAATTCTTCTTGGTGAGTCTAGGTAGATTGTCATCTTTGTTTGTCTTTTCAAAGAACTAGCTCTTAGTTTAATTAGTCTTTTCTATTATCATTTTAGTATCCATTTCATTTATTTCCATTCTGATCTTTATTATTTTCTTCCTTCTACTAACTTTGGAGTTTGTTTCTTCTTCTTTTCCTAGTTGTTTTAGGTATAAAATTAAATTGTTAATTTGAGATTTCTTTTGTTTCTTGAGGTAGGCCTGTATTGTATTGCTATGCACTTCCCTCTTAGAACTGCTTTTGCTTTATCCCACAGATTTTGGTGTTAATTTGTCTCTAGGTAGTTTTTTTTATTTATCCTTTGATTTTTTTCTATGACCTGGTAGTTGTTCAGTAACATGTTGTTTAATACCCGTGTATTTGTAGTTATTCCAGTTTTCTTATAATTGATTTCTAGGTTCATGCCATTGTGGTATGAAAAAAAAAATTCTTGATATGATTTCAGTCCTTTTGAATTTATTGAGAATTATTTTATGGCCTAAAATGTGATCTATCCTGAAAACGTTCCTTGTACACTTGAGAAAAATGTGTATCCTGTTACTTTTGGATGGACTGTTTTATACATTTATATATTAAGTCCATCTGGTCTAATGTACCATTTAAGGCTGATGTTTATTGTTGATTTTCTGTCTGGATGGTCCATCCATTGATGTAAGTGGGGTGTTAAAACCCCCTACTATTATTGTGTTGCTGGAAATTTTTCCTTTTAGATCTGTTAATATTTGCTTTATATTTTTTGGTGTTTCTATGTTGGGTGTATATATATTCATAAATGTTATATGTTCTTACTGAATTGACCCATTTATCATTATGCAGTGCCTGTCTTTGTCTTTTATTAAAGTCTTTTAAAAAGTCTCCTTAGTCTGATATGAGTATAGCTACACCAGATTTCCTTCTTTTTTTATTAACACAACATATATTTTTTCATCCCTTCATTTTCAGTTTCTCTGTGTCTTAAGTGAATCTCTTGTAGGCAGTACACAAATGTGTCTTGTTATTTGCCCATTCAACCCCTCTATGTCTTTTGATTAGAGAATTTAGTCCATTTACATTTAAAGTAGTTATTGATAGATATGTACTTACTGCCATTTTGTCAGTTGTTTTCTGGCTGTTTTTGTAGTTCCTCTGTGTTCCTTTCTTCTTTCTCTCTCTCTTCCCTTCTGGTTTGATAACATTTTTAGTGTTATTTTAGATTCTGTTTTCATTTTCTTTCGTGGATTTACAAATAAGTTTTTGCTTTTTGGTTACTGTGTCGCATATGTCATCCTATGTATCTAACAGTGTATTTTAAATTAGTAGCAATTTAATTTTAAGCACATCCCAAAACTTTATATTATTGCTTCCTCCACATTTTATGTTTTTGATGTCACTTTTCACAGCTTTTTCTTTTATGTAATGCTTAACTAATTATAATTTTCATTAATTTTACTACTTTTGTTTTAATCTTCTTAGCAGCTTTATAAGTGGTTAGTCTACTACCTTGACACTATATTACCTTTTCTAGTGAGATTTTTCACTTTTGTATGTTTTCTTGTTTTTAATTAATGCCTTTTCTTTTTAGCTTACAGTAGACCCTTGAATACTTCTTGCAAGGCCAGTTTAATAATGATGAACTCCTTTACCTTTTGCCTGTTGGAAAAAACTATTTCTTCGTCAGATATGAATAATAGCTTTGCTGGGTAGAATATTTTTGGTGAGGAGTTTTTTTTTGTTTGTTTGTTTGTTTTCCCATCACTTTGATGTCATAAGCCATTTCCTTCTGGCTTGCAAAGTTTCTGCTGAGAAAATTGCTGATAGCCTTATAGGATTTTCCTTTTCTCTTGACGCTTTTTCAGATTCTGTCTTCATCTTTAACTGTTGACATTTTTATTTTAATGTGTTTTGGTGTGGCTCTCTTTGGGTTCATTTCATCTGAAACTCTCTGGAATTCCTGGACCTTGATGTCTGTTTCCTTCCTTAGCTTAAGGAAGTTTTCATCTGTCATTTATTTCTTCAAATAAGTTTTCTGTCCCTTTCTCTCTTCTCCTTCTGGGACCTGTATAATGGAATGCTATTCTTTATGTTGTTGTGAAGGTACCTTAAATTATTTTAATTTTTTAAAATTCTTTTGTCTTTTTGGTGCTTTGTTTAGGTGAGGTCCACTACCCTCTCTTATAGCTTACTAATCCATTCTTCTCCTTTATCCAGTCTGCTATCAAATTCCTCTAGTGTATTTTCCCATTCAATTATTGTGTTCTTCAGGTCTGTGACTTCTATTTGGTACTCTCTGTTTTCTATTTCTTTGTTGAAGCTCTCACTGCATTCATCCATTCTTTTCCTGAGTTCAGTGAGCATCTTTATGACCATTACTTTGAATTCCTTATCAGGTGGATTACTTCTCATTAAGGTCTTTTTCTTTTGTTTGGAACATATTTCCCTGTTTCTTCATTTTGTTTGACCCTTTTGTTTCTTTTTTTAATGTTTATTTATTTATTTATTTTGAGAGATAGAGTGAGCAGGGGAGGGGCAGAGATAGAAGATGAGAGAGAATCCCAAGCAGGCTCTGCCCTGTCAGCATGGAGCCCAACATCAGGCTCAAACCCCATGAGATCATGATCCTGAGCTGAAACCAAGATTCTGACGCTTAACTAACTGAGCCACCCAATCACTCCTACTCTTTGTGTTTATTTCTATGTATGATGCAAAACAGCTACATGTCTCAGCCTTGAAGGGGTGACCCTGTGAAGGTGATGATCCTTCTCCTTCAACCTTGTCGAGCTCTTGGTTGTCTCTTGAACCTTTTGATTCTCTTAACTGCCTGATTTATTCTTGACATACCCCCAACGTTAGGTGTGTATGAAGACCTGTCAGTGATCCAAGGGGAGGAATCTTATTTAGCACCTAGTTTCGGGTTGATTGGAAGTCAGACCCTTCAGCAGCAGGTTTTAAAGTATACGAGTATATACAGTCCTGTGGGACTGCAATTGTAAACTCTGCTGGCTTCCAGACCAGGAGGTCTAAAGGTGTCCCCTGGACAAGAGTTGCAAAACTCAGGCCTCCAGACAAGCATTTAAGTCCCTTTCTGAGAAGTCTTATCAAGCTGTAGTGAGGCCAAGGGGATACCCAAGGATGGTGTCCCCTTGCTTAAATTCCCTGGATATACCTCCTTAGCTCTAGATGAGAAACTTGAAACCTATTCTTCAGGCTGAAGCTCCAGAGTAAGAAAATAGGCATTTTTCAGGGACGACTGGGACTGTCTTTCAACCTGCTGTTTGTACCGTGCCCTGAGGATGGTGTCTGACAAGCACTGCCTTTCTGATTGTTACAGTCCCTTGGAGCTCTGGAGCATCAGTCTTCATGTGCCCCAGGTGATCAAGAGGTGTCCCCTGTCTGAACTGCACATACTCTCTGGCTTTAGCATGGCTGCTCGAAAGCGTAGTAGACAGGGCTTCAGAAAGGCAGTGGGAAAATGTCTTAACTGCATGCATTTATGGGCTTCAGCAATACAGCAAGAGAGTGCCTTGTCTGTGAGAGTGTGCTAGCTTTAGGCTGGGAATAAGAGAACGGTACAACTTTTTGTGCTTGCTACTCCAGCTAGAGGTCAGGGAGCCTGCAACCAACTGTGCTTTCCGGCCTCAGCAAATGTCCCAACTGCTCACCCTTGCCTATACCACTGGGCATAGGAGAATGCACCTGCACTAGCGGGGCATGTGGTAAGTGCAACAGTGGTGTCCCCAGTGCCTCCATCGCTGAGGGACGTCCCAGCCATCCCCTACCCCTCCAGCCAGTGCCCCTAGGTCAGCAAGTGAATCTGTCTCAGATAGAGGCTAGGTACTTTTCAAGCTATATTTTCATTGGGTCTTGGGGTGAGTGAGACCACATGTGAGCTCTCCAAAAGCAGAACCTCAGTTTCCCATGGCGTTTTGGGACTCCTGGACATCTGCCCTGTTGGTTTTTCAAGCCACATATACTGGGAGCTCATCTTTCCAGTGCAGATCCCAGGGGCTGGGGTGCCCAAAGAGGGGCACAAATACCTTGCTCTTCTAGGAGATGTTCCTGTCTGGTGAGATTCTTCCCTATTGTGTTTGTGGCTAGGGGTTCGGGGACTGTTTCTGCCTCTCCTACCCACATCATGTGGTCCTTTGATGCTTTGTTATAGAAAGCAGTTCATCTAGTTTTCACATCTTTTCAGAGGGAAATGATCCATATGTAGCTATAGATTGGGTGTCTTTGGGAGGGCCTGAATTCAGGATATTCCTATGCCTCCACCTTGGACCCCTTCCTCCTAAATACTCTTTGTATCTGTCACACTTAGAGATAAAATATGATATCTAAGTTTTAAAATTTTTACTTTGTCTTCTATTATTTGGACATATTATTTGACATTTGTAAGTTTGGACAGCTTATTAGATATCTGTATGTCTTAAGACTTTTGTAAATTTTGATATGTGTCCTTTGTCCAATTTCTTTTTAAAGGCTAATTTTTTCCTCATTGATTTATATGTGACCTTAATATTTTAAGGATGTTGTAATAGATGTGACAAATATTTTCTGTTACTTACTCTGAATATTTATAAATGCTTCATAAATGGATTGAAATAGTGGTAAGTGGTAAGTTTTCTTACAAGGTAAAGAATTTTCTGAGTCTAAATTAGCTTCTCATTTTTGCATATTATGCATAAATTTGTCCAAGGAGAGAGTCAACTTTTTGAAGAAACGAACTCTAATCAAAACTTGGAGAAATATTTGATTTCTCCAAGCCTCATTAAGTACAGATAACACATCACATTGGTTCACATTATTAGACATATTTTCAAAGAACCAATTGACTCTGATACTTGATCTAACACAAACAGCTCTGCTATTGACATGACGCCCTGGGGCTATTATTCCCAGCCGCAAATGTCAGTTATCAAAACAAATTAAACCAATGTTATCTAATCTGCCTGACGAGATTGAGGGCAGCCAGAGGCCAAACTTAATCCCCAAGATCCTGAATCCTTTGTGCTTCTTCCTCCTGGATCCCTCTCCCTGTCTCAAGGAGACATACTTCTTTGGGAAAGGCTAGATTGAGTAGCTGTCCTAGCCCTTTAGGAGGATATTCTCTCTTGGGGAAAATCTGAAGTTTTGAAAAGTATTTTTCTTCAGACTGCAGCAACTGAAGTGTGTTCTCAAAGTCAGACTCATTGATTAGATGGTCCCAAAATACACTTCCCCTTGCCTGTCTTCCTTTGATCTAAACATTCAGGTTTTGGAAGTTGAGCAAATTTTACGTGAAACTTGAGTTTATATAGAATATTAATGCAGAGTAAACCTGGAAGCAAATTAAGTATATGTACTTAATTTGTATCTATTTAAATATATATACATTTAACTTCTGCCCCCTTTTGGTATTTCACAACTTCCTTCTTGCCACACATGCAAACGTCTCAACATTTCCACCCTCACAGAAAATAAAATGTGTCAGCACTACACAGCACAAATTGGCGTGCTTTTCCCAAATAATGCCTGTTGTTTGAAAGTTTTTGCCATTTAAAGGAGCCAAGTGGAGGGAAAAAAAAAATGTCATGGGCATTTGATGAAACAAATTTGCAGACATTCAAATGCTTTAGTTTATAGAGGCCCTTTGCGCCACTGATGCCTCTTGGGGAAATTCTGAAAAACATCCTATCTGTAAACAATCTGTTTCAGTGCCACATGTTTTCTGAATTTCTTTGCCTGCTGACATTTATAAAAACCAAAGGAGCACATTTGCATGTGAAAACAGGACCTTTTGTTTCTTATACATTTACTCTATCATAGAAATTAAAATGAAATAGGTCATCCTGCCCAATTGCTTGTGAAGGATCATTTTCTAAAGAACACTTCCTAGTTCTTTGGCCAACCTCATTTTGAACTACTAACATCTTTTTTGTGGCCTCTGTTCTCAAGTTAAATAGAGCTTATTATTAAAATAAGAAATTCTAGAACTAATGTTTTCTTTTGCATCTATCTCTAGCATTTCTTTTTATTTTCTTAGGTTTAATTCTTTTTTTTTTATTTTTTTATTTTTTAATGTTTATTCATTTTTGAGAGACAGAGACAGAGTGCGAGTTGGGGAGGGGCAGAGAGAGGGAGACACAGAATCCGAAGCAGGCTCCAGGCTCTGAGCTGTCAGCACAGGGCCCGAGGTGGGGCTCGAACCCATGAACTGCTAGATCATGACCTGAGCCGAAGTCAGATGCTTAACTCACTGAGCCACGCAGGCTCCCATATTCTTTTTTCTTTCACATCTGGTTTTATAGTGCTCTAATTTTTGTCCATCAAAAAACATTTTTGAGGGGCGCCTGGGTGGCGCAGTCGGTTAAGCGTCCGACTTCAGCCAGGTCACGATCTCGCGGTCCGTGAGTTCGAGCCCCGCGTCAGGCTCTGGGCTGATGGCTCGGAGCCTGGAGCCTGTTTCCGATTCTGTGTCTCCCTCTCTCTCTGCCCCTCCCCCATTCATGCTCTGTCTCTCTCTCTGTCCCAAAAATAAATAAAAAACGTTGAAAAAAAATTAAAAAAAAAAAAAACATTTTTGAAACTTCTTCTAGGCTCATGATGTGATTTTACTTCCTCAGCTTTTGAAGCTGTTTTAAGCCTTGTGTCTTCTTTGACTTAATGGCATGGGAGTGGAAGTAGTGCATCTAAACTCCAATTTACCCCTCCTTGCATTGCTGCCCGCCCAGACTGAAGAAATGCATTCCGAGGGAAGCTTCCATCCAGAGGGTCTCTTAATAACTATGACAAATAGAGTGTTGTGAAGAAGTAAATTCTTCACCTAAACAAAATAATAAGCCATTTGCCCACTGCAACTGATAACATGCATACATTTTAATGATCATCAAATAAAATGAAGTTTTGATCTTTCTTGATAATAACCAAAGGAAAAAATACCTTTTTCACCAGTTATGGGTCTATGATGATTACCATCATTCTCTGCATTGCTAGACCCAAAATCCCTGTTGAAGTTGCTTCTGTGATAGAATTTAGGCTATAGATTTAGGTTAGATGAACTAGAGTTGATTGCCCAGGGACAGAGTGGGGATGGGAGCAGGAGAGCATGATATGGATCGGCCCCTCATTTATTGCAAGATGTCAACATGAAAGAAGCTATACGAGAGGTTGAACAATGGCTAAACACTCCAACTAACATCTCACATCCCAGCATCTGGGAGATAGCATCACTCTTGCAGAGTCATGTTAGATACCATCTAGATAACTAGCAGATATTGCTAGAAATAAACATTCAATTTCTTTACTATTTGTGTTCTTTTGTGGGAAAAAGCCAATTTTGTAGATGGACTAAATAGACAACATCGTACTTTATTAAATGCAAACTTTTGTTTCCTTAAAGTCTGCAAACATACATTCATTAAATCTTTTATATGAAGAAAGACTTCTCTGAAGGGGTATCAGAGTCACAGTGACAGTTTCTCTTCACATCTTTTGCTGTGCCCTTAGTGACAGCACAGTAGCTGTTTTGCATTTCTTATGAGTTTCCATTTGCAAAACCTTATTCGTTCCCTTAGACCTATTTTGACTTTTTAGGTTAGGGCCCCTGGGGAGCAGCTTACTGGAGGTGGCTCTTGGGAGCAACACCTCTAAAGGAAAAGAGATGCAGAATGCAACAGCAGCCTCAGAAATTCTATGGGGGCTGTGGATGGGGTCTGGCCTTTCAGAATTGTCCTCTGTCTAAAGAAGGGGACTTGGTCCTGAGGCCCTGACACAACCATTCATTGCATAATGTTGATCACATGAAGATGGAAGGCCTTAGAGCCTTGGAGCTCCTTTAGCTGAGGGAGATTCCTTGAGAGAGACTCAACCTTTGAGTCATCATCAAGGCATGATGAACTCAAAATAAAGCCTAGATCTAAATGTAAAACCTAAAACTTTAAGACTGTAGGAAGAAAACAGGAGAAAATATTTGTGACCTTGGGCAAAGAATTTTTAGATAGCGAACGCATGAGCCATGAGAATACCAAGTGATAAATTAGACTTCATAAAAATTAATAACTCCTGCCCTTCTAAAGACACGTAAGATTAAGAGTAACCACAGGCTGGAGAAAATAGTTTCAAAACATATATCTGAAAAATTTCTTATCTCTAGAATACATCAAGAGCTCTAATCCAATAATAAGAAACAAAAGAACTTAAACACAAACTAAAGATTTCAGTAGATCCTTCACCAAACAAGACATAAAGATGGCAAATAAGTACATGAAAAGGTACTCGACACCATTAGCTATTAAGGAAATGCAAATTAAAACCACACTGAGATACTACTACTACATTAGAAAGGCTAAGACTTAAAAGACTGACCCTACCAAGGTTGGAGAGAATGTGGGTCAACTAAAACTCTCACACACTGCTGGTGGAAATGTAAAATGATGCTATCACTTTGGAAAAACTGTTTGACAGTTTTTAAGAAAGTTAAATTATCATATGATTCAATCACTTCACTCTTAGGTATTCACCCAAGAGAAAAGAAAGCATAGGTCCACACAAAGACTTGTTCATGAATGTTTAAAGCAGCTTTATTTGTAAGAGTCAAACACTGGAAATAACCTAAATGTCAGTCAACAGGTAGAGGGATAGACAAACTGATGGGTTCAATACAGTGAGGTCCTATTCAATAAAAATGAATTATTGATACAGACTACAACATGGATGAATTTCAAAATAATTTTGCTAAGTAAAGGAAGCCAGTAAAAGGGGGTACATACTGTATGATATGTTAATATATCACTCATGCTTTAAATCAACATTTCAAGTGATTTAAAGGAAATCTTCCTATTTATTCTTATCATGAGACCAATATAGAACTGCATTAATATATCACATACTCCATTTACATAAAGCTCAAGGAAATGCAAAATTATAGACAGTGGCATAAGGCATATCAGTGCTTCCTTGAGAATGGTATATAGGCAGGTGTGGAGAAGTGGGTGGGAGGGATTAGAGAGGAGCCTGAGAAACTCCTGAGGGTGATGGGTAGTTTCATTTTCTTGACTGGTTTGTATGTGTATGTCAAATTCAACTTGTACATTTCCAATTTGTCAAGTGCGTTTCAGTAAAAGACAAGAAAGAAAGAAAGAAAGAAAGAAAGAAAGAAAGAAAGAAAGAAAGAAAAGCAAGCAAAGGAAGAGAGAAGGAAGAAAGAGAGGAAGAGAAAGAAGAGGAAAGAAAGAAATCCAAAACAAAAATTTTGACACATCATTTCTCACCTATTAAAGTAGGAAAAATAAATACCTAAATACTCCATTTTCTAGAACATCCACAAATCTTTATATTTAAATATACATAGAGATGCAGTTCTATATTGATCTTATTCTCAGAATAAATAGGAAGATTTCCTTTAAATAACTTGAAATGTTCATTGCAAACACACGTGATATATTAACAAATAATTTGAACGTTTTCTCCGCAATGGGAAGGATTTTCTGAAAGCCATTTTAGAATATAAAAATTTAGAAATATCATAATGAGACCAAATACATGCTTCCTGTGAACATAATACTATATCATACCAAGTACTAAAAGAAAAACAGAATTTATACAGTTTGGCACAATTTAAGGCATAGCTTGCCTTTCTCCATTTATCAGATGCAAAATATTTCAGCTCCTTTAAGTTAGTTTTGGAAAGCTGACGTTCTCTGTAGTGTGCTATGAATTTGACCTCACCAATTAAAAATAAAAAAGTGCTTTCATAGTTTCGGCACCTAGAATAATGATTCTTTAATGAAGTCATCGCTAAATTACTACTTGAAAGCCAAATGGTTTCTGAGGTTTTCTAATAAGCTTAGTTTTGCACAATGAGTGAAATACTTCATACATATTCCAGCATTAATGAATTCATACCCACACCCTCACTTGTGGATGTGCCCCTCCACATAACCACTGACATCATATGTTTTACATAATTCATTTCTGTGTGTCACAGTGGGTCAGGAATAGTTCAGAGGGAGAAATTCGGAGCCAGGTATCTGGCTCAGGTCAAGCCTCCTTTCAATATAATTTCTATTTCCTAAACAGTTTCAAATGAGGTTATTTATATGCACTAGCTGTTCTCTGCCAGAAGATCTTAAAATGCAGCAAAGGCAACAGTTTAAATAACATTCTAATCCTCCAACGGGCCCAAAAGAATAAGGTGCAGATAAACAGGGACAGCCTCGCACCTGAGATGGGGATCTAAAGAAAATAACACTGTATTATCCCATAATGTTCCCTCTATCTGGTGAACACAGATTCATTGGTCATTCAACATCTGAAAACTTTCTCAACCTCCCCAAATCTCAATTTCTTAATTTCTCAAGTGTTAATAATAAGAAGAAAGGTATCAATATGATAGTGATGATTCTGAAAACCATGGCCATCTGGTGCTGTAGGAATCGGAGGGATAGCATCTGTCCATCACCTAATACCATGCCTGGGGCTCAGTCCATTTGTTCAGTCCAATGGACTCAGACAGTAATGACTGAGTGCTATTTTGGCAGCAGAGACTCTATCCTGGGGACACAGAGATGAATAAACAAAGGCCAGTTGATACTCTAAGGATGCAGTTTACCAGAAGAGTTCAAAAATTAAAGGCGCAGAGAACAGTGTAGTAAAGGCGAATAGGGAACCACCATTTTCAGATAGGTAGCACAGGTTTCATTGCGTTTGGGTGGCCAAGATATCTTCACAGAATTAAACAGGTTTCATCCTTCAATTTCCTTCTCTTCTGTTACAGCAAACTGCAACTATTTTAAAAGAGGCTTCTGATGGGGTACCCGGCTAGCTCAGTCGGTTAAGCCTCCAGCTTCAGCTCAGGCCATGATCTCACAGTTTGTGAGTTCAAGCCCCGCATCTGGCTCTGTGCTGACAGCTCAGAGCCTGGTTCAGCCTGCTTCTGATTCTGTGTCTCCCTCTCTCTCTGCCCCTCCCCCACTCGTGCTCTGTCTGTCTGTCTCTCTCTCTCAAAAATAAACATCAAAATAAATTTTAAAGAGGCATCTGAGATCTACTTGCAGTTTGGTTCCTCATGATACATAGCAGAGTCAGTTCTGCTGAGTGACCGTCCAAGAGTTCCGAGATTTGAAAGGGATTGTCTGATGAGGAGACAGCACTAACTGCGGATATCTTATGGCCTTGAGGTCCCTAATTCTAACCTCCTTCAGCTGAATGTATTCTTTTAGAAATGTAAAAACACAGCAGAACACAGCAGAACCAACTACTTTCAACCCTGGGGATCCCAACTGTATTAAATGTAAATTGAAAGAAGTAGATTCTGAACTCCAGGAAGCTAATTGGGAGCCCTGAACAGAAATCCTAAATGTGGTAATTGGCACCTTGTCCTTTTCAGTGTCATATGCAGCCAACTAGAGGGTTACCTCTAGGGTGCTAATTGATTAGCCTTGTTAGAGGGAAAGGCAGTAAACAGAGATTGGTGAGCTGAAGTCTCTCCAAAACTGCAATTTAACTGCTAACCCAAGGGTTCCAAGCAGAGAAAAAAATGTTTTTATACGGTGCCAGTGAGGGATACTTTCTCTGTGGGCAACAGAATTATAAATAGTTCCAATATATACATTTAAAAAACTTCATTATTAGGCTTTTTTTTTTTTTTTGCTAGCTGAAAACACACAATATAAGATTAAATAACAACTACACTCAGAAAGAAGATTTTTAATAAAGTTCATATTCTACCACTCTAGATTGGTCTCCCTTGACTTCTATTTCTTTAACAAAACCCCTCCTGCTGAAAATAATTATGGATTTGAGAGACAAGTTCAGTCTGTCGGGAATCAGGTTAAATGAATGTCACTTAGAAAAGAGATGTTAAAAATAATATAAAAACGGAGGGACAAAACAGAAGAGACTCATAACTATGGAGAACAAACTGAGGGTTGCTGGAGGGGTTGTGGGAGGAGGGATGGCATGGGCTAAATGGATAAGGGGCATTAAGGAATCTACTCCTGAAATCGTTGTTTCACTATATGCTAACTAATTTGGATGTACATTTTAAAAAATAAAAAATAAAATAAAATAAAAGAGATGTTAATGTTTTCGAACAAAAATAACTGCAGGAGTGAGATTCTGGATATACAGTTCATTAGATCATTTGTTCTTAGCTGGGGATGCTGAGATGGGATGGGAGTGGTAGAGGAGAACTGTTGAATCCAGAAAGAAATAGAGAAACCAAAGAGTGAGGTCCCTAGCCCATAGGGGAGCCCATTTGAATGCTGTTATTACCGAATAACTATATTTCCATTTACTTGTGTGACTTCACCCACCATTTTCATATCCCAAACGTCTTATTTGAGGTAGACTATTAAAGTTCATCATCCTCATTTCATGGATTAAAAATAAGATCCTGAGACTTTAAATGACTTGGTTCTTGTCTGGGTTTCAGAATTGTTCTAGAAACATCTATGGTAGAGTCTAGGGGATCCCCTTACTAAAACTGAATCAGGAGTACACAGCTTATTTTTCCTTTAGGGGAAATCCTCAAATTAGCATAAAAGTGGAGGACTAGTGTAATGAACTCCCATGTCCCCATCACCCAACCTCAACATTTCTCAACAGCCTGTACTTTGGCTACCCGAGGCTTGTGCAGGTACTAACTGAGGCTCAGGTAAAAAGGACCTGACTATCCCAGGGTGTAACAGAGCTCATAGAAGAGACAAGACCTCAAGGGTCAGAGCTAGGTCTGTCATTTGCTGATTTGTAAAGGTGTGAATTAGAAATATCTGGAAAAGACTGTGATTTAACCCTTAGCCTAAATAAACCGAATAATGTGATTTACCCAATCTGTACCTTGTTTGAATACCAGAATTTCCTCCTGTATAAGCGAATACTCTGAGGTAACCACGATGTTCATGATATTGGGGGGCCACACCATTGCTCACCTAACTTCCCTACTGCCCAGTAATATCACTTAGCTGGCACTCTACCCACTTTGCCTCATTCTACAAGATAAAGAACACTCCATGTTTTGTTTTTAAGATCTTTACTAATGAAATGTGAAAACAAAACTATGTCAGGAAAATCTCAACATTCATTAGGGAAGTTAAAGTTTCGTTAACTGTAATGCTTAAAACAAAGAAACAAGAAAGAATTTCTGCAAACTTCATTTCTTACCAGTGTCCTGTGTCTTTGTTGTGTATTTGACTCTGAACTTGCAGATGTGGTGCTGAAATAAAATAAGAGTTTAGAATTCCAAAATTTTATTTCAGAAGTGCACACAGTTGTACACACACATATACACCCCACATCAAATAGATCCCTACACTGTGACATTGAAGATAATTGTTCTAAAGTATTTCCTCCAAATGTCAATTTCTGAACATTTCTAAAGGAAATCAAAACTATGGAATGTAAACTTCACTCAAAGAAGATAAAATAGCCTTTAAAGGTTCTCTTGAGAATAAGCAGTCTGAACAGTACAGTCTGTTCTGAAAACCTGCAAAATCTCTTCTTTCAACTAATAAAAGAAAAAGAAAAAGTGGAAGAAAGCATACCGTCCTGTGGAAACAGCAGACTTGGGGAATTCTTTGTCTCCTACACTGTTCCTCAATCAATCTCTCTTTCTGGGATCATTTCCAGTAGTTTGCAAACATGCTGTTATTTATTGCATCTTGAGGTCTCTTAACCCTTTTCTTTCTGCTTGATTACTCTGACCCCTTTATAACGAAGCTATATCCTCATTGTCTCTAATTCCTTCCCTCCTTGCAGCTCCATTCACATTCTCCTAAGTACCACCCACATAAATTGCACTTAGTTCATCAGCGATCTCCACATCGCTGTTACTGCTATGATCATTTGTCACATTTCACATTACATGACAGCTTTTGACATGATTCATCACTTCCTCCTTGACATGCTCTTTTCACTTGGCTTCCTAAGGTCCCAAGTTTTCTTCCTGTCCCACTTGCTGCTACTTCTCAGTTTGCTTCAATGGTTCTTTGTCTCTCTCTGAGCTCTCACTTTTGGCATGTTCCCAGGCTTCCTCTCTCCTCTCCCCATATCTGCTCCATTGTTGATGTCACCCATCCTCATGGCTTTAAGTTCATCAATATGCCGATCACTGCCAAGGACACATTTCCACACTTCTCCCTCGAATTCGAGATTCATTCGTGTAATTGCTTTCTTGACATCTCCACTGGATGCCTAATAGATATCTCAAGTTTCAACATTTTCAAACCTACCTCCTAATTCTTACCCCCAATCTTCTGCTCACACTCTTCCCCATCTTAGTTGATGATGACAATATCCTTCCACTTGCTCAGGCTGACACCTTGACTCTCTTTCTGTGTCAGATCCCATAAGCAATTTTAACAGGACACTCTTGGCTCTACAATCAAACTATATCCAGTATCCGACTAACTCTTACCATCTTCTCTTAACACCCTAGTTCAAGCCTCAAGCTACTATCAGCTCTTGCCTGGATTATTGCATGAACCTCCAAGATGGTACTGTCTACATGCTATTTTCAGTACACCTACAATAACGAATATCATTTCACTCCTCTGCTCAAAGTATGGGATCTCATTTCATTCAGAATAAAAGCCAAAACCTGTACAATGGTGTATGAGGCCCTACAGGTCTCACCAAACCACCCTTCCCATGTACTGTAGGACTTCCTACTCCCTCCTTCCCCTTCCCATACAAGTCCACCTTTGCCTCTCTGAATTCATCTGATACTCTCCTCAGTCAGTGATGCTGGCTTACTTGCTGTTCCTCAACCTTCTCATCTAGGCTCCCATTTCAAGTCCTTCTGCCAGGAACACGTACTCCATACTTGCCTGCTTGGCTCTTTTCCACTCCCTTCTTGTCTTTGTGCAAATATGCTTTCTCGCTGAGGCCTCCCATATGTGCCTCCTTTAAAATTGACCTCCACCTTCTCTCCATCCTCATCACCTTGTTTAATTTTTCTTTGCTGTACTCACCACCTTCTACCATCCTGTGGAACTTGTTTGTTTATTATATTTATTGTGCCTCCTCCCACTTGAAAGTACAAAGTCTTGAAGATAGAGAATTTTTTTCTAGTTTGTTACCCTGTCTTTAGCATCTTGAACAAGACTAGAATGGTCCATAAATATTTATTTATGAATGAATGAATCCATGGATGATTTAGTAAATATCTAGTCTTAATAAGTCTTGTTCTTCTGCTGTCAACCAATAAGCCTTACTTTAAAATCCTAGGGTACTTTTATTATTTTCTGTCCTACTCTCTCCCTCGCGAATGTGTTATTTTTTTCCATGTTATTGTGCAGGTCTCTCACTTTTCAAAACCATATAAAACCATTTAAAATGTTCGTGAAGTAATCAGTGACAATTGAGCAAAGTTAATTAGATTCCCACTCAGTGGAAGGACACACTGGGGTTTTGAGAGATGTAATTGCTCTTCTCACATCATATCTAATCAGCAAAAACCAGTATTTTGGTGCTTTGTACTTGACAGTATCTCTTTATCATGAAATGGAAAACAAAGTTTTGCCATCATATTGCCGGGCAAACCAACAAATGGTTTTGAAGGACCTTAATAAACTGCCCCCTCTTACCATCTAATTTTATCATCTATCAGTGGATCTTGCAAAAATGCCACTTTCATCAAACTGTACTGCTCAATACTTCCAGAATATATGTTTATCCTTTTCGTTGGTTGTTTCCTCAGACAAGAAATGCTCTTACTCTCTTCTCTGTTTGTGAAAATCTTACCTGTTCTTCATTCCATGACTCAAATTCTGGCTCTTCCTGACGCTTCTTTGATCCTACCAATCAAAACTGTTTCTTGCCCCTGTGTCCACAAGCAGTATTTGGATATCTGTCTCTTCAAACCCTGATGCCATTTAATCATGTAAATAATTATTTGTCTACCTATGTTTTTGTACATCTCAGTGACATCTCCTAGAGGACAAGGAATATCCTTGTTTATTTTCATTCACCCAATGATATACCAAGCAAGAAATTAATAGTTGGTCATGGAATGAAGCCAAAAAAATAACAAAAACAAAAACAAAAACAAACAAACAAACAAACAAAACATTGTGGGTGCAGTACCCTTAAGTGCATCTTCAGATGTACAACAAATGTTCAAGTGAAACCACCTTCTTTTAATAATGCCTGAAGCAAAACTACTGATTTAAAAGTGAAGGAGCTTTGGCTGCCTGACAATAATATTTAAAGGTCATGAGTCATGGCCTCAGAGTAACCATAGCTACTCGGCATACACAGCACAAGTCATGTTTATAACATAATTCAGGAGAAAAAAAGCTTTAGAAAGCCTATTAGCCTTGAGAGAAAACAAATTAGAATTAACAAATGTATTTATGAAGCTTGTTTTTATTGCACTGGTTTTGTTTTACTTCAGGGTTCATGGAAAAACTGAGAAAATTCTTTAAATTTCTATCAGCAGGGAGTATTAATATGACATTTCGGCTTTACAGTAATTTTTTTTCTTAGTAATTGATAAGAAGTTAAGTATTTCCTTCCTTTAAGTGAAATATCTATCTGTTGTCCAAACTTTGTACACTGTTTGTTTGTTTGTGTTGGAGTAGTAATCAGTTACCACTTAGTCCGTGTGATGAACAGATGTTGATAAAACTGGTTTGGAAACAGCTATTGAGCAGCCGAATCTTATGGGGAAGAATTTCCTGGGAAAATGCCTTTTTTTAGTCCCTGGGTTAATTGCATCCAAGGCCTAACCTTCTTTTCTCAGACAAGCAGAGAAGCAAATTCCCATTTGATGTCTATAAAGTATAGACAGGATTTCCCCCAAGGGCCTGAGAAGAAGAGGGAAGAGAGAAGTAGGGCAGACGACCAGGCACATGTGACCATTTTGCTCCTGCTTAGAAGTGAAGAAGCTGGACTGAACCCATCTAAGGGTTAACCAAGGTAGCATGTCCTCAGCTGTGTCCTACATCAAAGCCCTGCTCTCTACTTGCACAGAACACTCAGTTCCATATACCAGGAGAACAAAAACACCAATGATAATTTGCAGTGAGAGCAAAGTCCTGCTTTTCACTTGGTTTCCCTGCTGGTTGTACACTTGGCTGTTCATTTCAAAGTTGTTAATCATAGGGCATTTTCTCTTCAGTCGGTAACATTATGTTCACCTCTCCTATTGTCAGCACATTGACATATTGTCTCTTTAGGTGCTGTGTTCAGGGAAATTAAAAGAACATAGGTGTTTGATAAATTTCATTTTCTTTAGCAGACAAAAGACTCCCTCCTCCCAAAGATTGTTCATCTTTTGAAGGTCACAGAACTTCTGCACCTAGAAAAAACATTTCACATGAAGTTTGGGGGGATTTGTGAATATCCCACAGCATCTGTGGTCCATAGACCCAAGGTTAAAAACAAATAAAAACAAGACCCACACCTTTCATGCAATAAAAATACATTTTAAAGCCTAAGCAGTACTACAGTTACATGTGTACATATCACAGGACACCATGCTCCACAGTCCACCTCTTTCTTCAGAGGAGGTGTGGTCATCTCCTATGCTAGGCTTAAAAGAAAATGCTAATTGACAAGGTATTTCTATATCTGAAGGGAAAATGAGTAATGTCCCAACATGCAGATTTTCCAGTGATTAACTGTAGATCAGTTATAAAGGTAAATTTTACTTCCATATGTGTTGCCAGAGTTGGTTTGGGTTTTTATTTGAGGAGCATTGGAATGACCTAGCTTCTTTTGTGGATATCTCCTGGCAAGGGAGCAGTGAAGGTGACATTTCATTACAGCGGTTCTCAGCCTTTCCCTTCAATGCCAATAAAATGGTTGTGGTGCGTATGTGATTCTGAGAAGAGCAAGTAAGGGACATTTTATTCATTCAACAAATATTTATTGAACAACTATTGTGTGTCAGACCCTGCCCTATGAAAGCACCATTCAAAGAAAGGGGTCATTTCCCTGGAACAGGTGAAAAGACTGTTTGATATTTTTCCCCAGGCTTTAAAGAAAGGTTTCCTTTGAAGCACTGGGTAAGGTCCACTCTATCTAGAAATTTCCAAGAATTCTTTGGGACAGAAGGAGCTGGGAACTCACCTGCTTCTCCCTGGGGTTTCATACCCTGGGGCCACAGATTTCTTGCTGTAACATTCTCCCATCTCGTCAGGGTCACTGGGATACCCTGTTCGTGGGACAGACATCAACTATCTCCATGCCTTAGTTTCAGAATCCCTGTTACTGCTCTACTGTTTCCTGTTGCTAGGCAACCACAATGGCTGCGGGAAGAACAGTTAACTTCCCAAAGGAAAAAAAAAAAAAAAAAAAAAACTCAATTACAAAGCCACAGTAACCCCTCACAACATTTCACAAATCAGATCCAGGCATGAGTATTCCTGAGGAATCACCACATATTCATCATTTCTGGAAAACACATTCAAAGTGGGCCAGAAGCAGTGGTTTTGTGCTCAAGCCGTGGCCTGTTTGCATCTAGAACCAGTGCTAACGGTCACACTGCTTGTCTAAGAGGGGTGCATACACAGAAACGGATTGGTTTACAGGCTAGCAGTAGTTTTGGCACAGACTACCCCCAGCTTGTGATGATATTCTTTACCTGGGACCCATAGACCCCAGACAGAAGATCCCACCTGGCCACGTCCTAACTAAGGCTTCTTTCCTGATGCAGGATTGCAGAGGTGGTAATGGCATTCTGCTCACTGTCATAGCTCATCTGCACCACTGCTCCTTCTTTCCTTTGCTTGTCTAAAGGCAAGAGCCATTTTCTCCCAGGCAGTTGTTACATCTCTCCCTGGATGTATTTGTGGACCCTGGTTAGCGCGTATTCTTACTTACTCCTCTTACTGCTCTGGCAGGAAGTACATGTAGGACTTCGGCAGTCTAATGATCCGAATCACTTCGGGGTTTGGATCCCTTATGTCCTAGGCTTACCCAAACCTCATCACACAGCCCATCTCAAAATAACAGACTGCAGTTTTTCCAATCACAGAATTTGTTTCTAGAGATAGAGCAAATTAGATCAAATGACTGCAATAGTAGTGAAGATAGTTGGACTTACTAGCTAAAAAGTGTAACTATGAGCAAAATTATAAACTACGGAGCTATGGGTGCTCTGGGTGGAAAAATCACCACTAACTAGGTAGGGTGTGGAAATACAAAGATTGGGAAAAGAAGGTCATCTCAGTAATGGCTGGTGAAAGGCAGTGTAAGCACTAATTATTTATAATGGTTATTAATCTTATCTTACATCTCACTGATCAAAAAGAGAGGTGGGGAGATATGGCTGGTACAAAAACAGTCTTTCGAAAAGTCCTTGAAAAACAAAGTGACTTTTCCACTATTAATCCTCCGTAAATGAATATTATCAGAGAAGGATTTCGGAAGGAGGTGGTGAAGAACTTAGCAGGTTTATTGAAGACATATCGGTCTGCAGAATTCTTGTGAACAAGCTAAGTATCAACAACAACAAAATGATCCTGGTTTTTATGATTAAGTTAAGGAAAAGTCCCTATGCATGAAAGTCCTTGAAATGGTCTCATTTTTAAAAGCTGGACTGAATTTTAAGAAAAACTATGATTTGCCCTCTAGTTTCAAGGAAAAAAAGGAGTGTTTTAACAAAACTTCTAGAAATGTATATAAATCATTCGTGCTCCCACCAGCAACAATATTTTAAACTAAAAAAAACTAGAAGCTCCTCAGGGCTCTTATAGACTACTACAGACCTTTTTAAAAGTCACTTTGTGATCCGTCAAAAATGCATCTTTCCCTAGAATCAGAAATCATATATACGCATACAACAAGAAGGCATCTTAATGCTTATACATACTTTATGTGCTCTTGTGCTACCGCTTATCAGGAAGCCTTCTACAGCTTTGATGCATAAGTGCCAGTAAGACCAGAGACGAGGGCAGAAGAGGAAACAGCAATGAGGAAAGAGCTCGAACAGATAGTGATACAGAAGTGGTGTAGCTGTAGAGCGGAAAGAAAGCCACCATGGAGGTCTTTACAGTCCCTGCTGGGGATATAGCCCTTTAGCCTTCATCAGTCCACTCACTTTTAACTGTTTATTCACTTGTTTGCCATATATTTTTTTTGAAAACCCATTGTCTGCTAGAAATGGTGCTAGGCATAAATGAAACTGATACTGTCCATGTTCTCATGGAGCTGATCATTCTATCAAGGTTATGGTTCTAGTAGGCATGAATGTCCTATTGGGAAAAGAGTAAAGGAAGCAGATCTTAGATTTCCAAAGGGTTCTTCTGACTGAACAGATCCCAGGCATCCAAATGAATAAACAAAGGAAAGCAAACAGAAATACCTCATAGTTATTCCTCTTCCAGTGATACAATCCTGTGGAGATAAATGACCGCTTTCACAGAGCTGACCCAGGGAGGTTCACTAAGCTTTCACCTTGGGTGTTGGACTCAAGGTGACTGTGCCGATGTCTGAGAGTCTGGGTGTGTCTTTGTTAGGAGAAGACAAGGGGAGAGGGAGAAGATGAGACAGAAACCAAAGGAACATCACAGAAACAAGTACACATCAATCCATGAACCAGAACAACCAAAGCATCTTTCTACTGATTGCAAAGGCTTTCCTTTGTTTCTCTCAAGAATTATCCAGCTCTCTTGTCATTGTTTTTTGTGACCTCTTCACTGTTTGCTGATTGCTTGACACAGTGGGTCTAATTATCTCTAGGCGTCCAACCTGTTTTAATGGAGGGGAAAGTTTATCTGTGTGAGCGGAAAGACTCACCTACCAATTGGTCCTAAAGTCTTTCCTCAGGAAACACAAGAATAAGTTTGAAAGCTGTTCAACGGTGAGTAGGAGTGTAAACTTTTCATTTATGGCTTTTTTTTATGGCAGGAAGTAAACATTCCTTTTTCTTCCTTACAGTTTGGTACTGCAGTAAGCATTTGTCATTTGGGGATCCCAAATAGTGTCAGGTTTCCCTGTGGGATTGCCTTTCTCCTCTCACATTCAGTTGTAAAAAGACAGTAAGTTCAGGCAATCAACCCCCAACATAGAACCCAAGACAAGGCAGGCCCTGTCCAGGCAAAGGGTCTGCAATTGGCTCTTTGGCAACTTGATCCTGAGACTTTGAATCTCAAACAGGTGATACCAGAATGAAAGAAACCACTGAATTTCTAGTTATCCATTTACTTATTTATCCCACAAAGATGTCCTGAGAGTATGCTCTGTGACAGGCATTTTTCTAGATGCTGGTGATACAGTACTAAGAAAGACAAAGTTGCTGTTCTTCTTAGTTTCGTATTTCAGTTGGTGAAGGTAACCAAACAAATGAAGAAGATATTTTCAGATTGGGACAAGCAGTGTAGAGAAGATGAAACAAGAAAATATGACCAAGAGCAGGAAGTAATGTAAGAATGAGATAGAAAGGAGGAAAAGGGACCAGCCTAGGGACACTTGCAGGGTAGAGTGTTCTAGCCAATGGTTTAGTCCCATCATCATAGAAATTTACTAAGTAGTAACATTAAAAAATAAGAAAACCTCTCTTGATCTAATATCTTTCTGTGCTTCCCTTCATAGAAAAATTCATCGAAAACAGTCATTTATTTTTCTATCCCTCTCTAATGTCCTCCAACCAAAGGTTCATAGACTCCGCTGAAATGACTTTCATTCAGGTCACCACCCACCTCCATCTTGTCACCTCCCTTAAATAGCTACATTCTGACTTGGATTGTCCTTAGTATGAGTCCTGATTCCTAGTGTCTGGAATGGCCCTTTATTGCTACCCATTCCTAACCCTAACTGCAGCCTCGGCTGATTTCATGAGCCCTAGTAAAACACCAATTAATTCCCTTTCTCTTTTCTTAGCCAGAATTGGCTTCTATTGCTTCCAACCAATAAAAACCTAATCTTTGCATTTACATTTTTCTTTTCTTTTCTTTTTTTTTTGGATTTTTACCTAGGAAACCCAATTGTTTAACTTACAGCACAATCCTCATTTATTCTTTTGCTTACATTCATTGCTTTCCTTACAATCCTTCATGTTTTTCTCATGCTTTGCTATTCTAGGCTCTGTAGAATCAATGACCTTTGTGTCTGTATTAAAATTTCTTAGAGATTTGTTAGCACTAAAAGTAAATATAATGTATCCAAACATTATATTTTCTTTAGTTAACAATTTTCTTATACTTCCCATAAAAATTTAGTCACGAGTCAGTAAAAGCAAACAAGGTGACAGTAGGGAAACCTAAGAAGGCTTGTATCAGAAAAGCCATCTTCATCAGGATTTTCTCCTGGCTCACAGTCAAATAGATAACCATGTTTTGGTGGATATTGTACTCTGAAGGATACTTTCAGTTATACGTACCGGAAGAGGGAACTCATAGGAGTTAACTCATAAGGAACTCATAGGAGTTAACTCTAGCACACTCATGTGACTAGAAAGTCCAGAGGTTAAATGTTCTTCAAGATCAATCAGTGATGTTATCAGCACACAGTATGTTTCCATCTCGCGAGTCTTTTATTAACTGCCTTGGCCTCTTCTGAGGGCTTGTTTTCTTCATGGGCAGAGAACGGCTTCCAGTAGTGACTGGGACTTGAGGTGACTTTGTGTCCACTGCTGAGGTGACAAAAGTCCAATGTTTTGTTCTCACTGGGAAATTTGAAATAGCTGGATCACTATGGCTGGAGAAATGTTTGGGGTTTTTGTTTGTTTTCCCCAGGTACCACTGGGAAAATATTGATTAGCTTAAATACAAACTCTATGTTCTCCCCCAAACCAAGCACTGTCGCGGTGGAAAAAAGATCTCTTAGAACCCATCCTTAGAACTGGGAGTAGGATCAGTGCCTTTCAGATTCCATGAGTACTACATAGTAGGGAAGTGTGGTAGATTTTTGAGGGCCTCTAACACTACTCAATGCAGGTGTACCTTTGCCTATAATTGGTATATAATTCACATATGTATTTCTTATTTTATGATGGATTAATAATAATCACATCTTACTAATATAGGGTATTTCCATATAAGTGCTTTTTTACATATTGTTTTTCATATGATCTAGACTAGGAAAATATTCAGCAAGATTGATTTACTATTATAACACTTAAGATCATTATTTCTGTATAGTTTTACTATTTCTTGGTAAAGTATATACCAGCAAGGGAAACAAAATGTTAAAGAAAAGGTAAGGAAAATACTTAAAACTCTGATATGAAATATAATTGGAGAATCACAGTCTTAAAACTATGAAGTTGAGCAGTAATCACCTACTGGTGATTTATATATAATTTATATATATATTAACTGGTGATTTATATATAATGTATATATATATAATTTATATATATAATTTATATATAATTATATACAAACTGGTGGTTTACATATAATTTATTTTTAGAATATATTTATATTTAAAATACTTTGTACTCACTAATCTAAGTACATTCAGAGAATTACAAATCACCTTGTAGCTATGGCTTAGAAATTATTTTGAAATTTTTGTATGTAATAATGTGTTTATTTAACTTAGAAGAGACACCCATCTTAATCTCTCTATCCCAAAGAATGATGAACATTCATGTTTACCTTCATAAACCAGTGACAAATCAAAACATCTTGATCAGCCTGAAAATTCACTGAAATCTTCCTTCATATTCTTTCATACTTCAGTGTAGTTCATTTCATTAGTTATTCCTTTATTTTTTCAAGTATTCACTGAATTCATTCACTTGAGTATTTCCTCTGCACCAGGCTCTCCACCCAGCACTAAATATGTATTTGTGTGTGTGTGTGTGTGTGTGTGTGTGTGTATTTGGGTGTGTGTGTGTGTTGCTTGCACAAATGGACAAGGATTTTGAAAGGTTTCTATAACCTTTCTGAAGTACATAGAACATTGAAGGAGAGATCAGAAGATTCAGTTGGGATAAAGACAGGAGAGAAAAGACGTGTGATAAAAGTTCACCTATTTCCTTTACCAAAGTGCTAATACTAGGCCACTGAATAACAGGAAAGAGTTCTCAACAACTCCATATACCAGAGTCTGAACTTGACAAACAAGTCACATCTTTAACCCGTAGGTCATATCTTCAACATTGTCCTTCACTAAGAAGACAGCACTTTGGAACTTAATGTGAACCTGAGTTGAAAGCAAATGACAAGTAGGAAAGACAGTCAGCTCCATTGGTACTTGTTCAATGCAGGGGACAGAAGATTTTGTTGTCCTAGAAGTAGGAATCAGCATGAGACATCAGTGTGGCGTGTGGGGAATAAGCTTAGAAATTCCCTGAGCTTATACCAATGGATTAACAAGGCATAAAGAAATTCAAAGCCATAGGATGCTCACACCTGAGTTTGGGTAAATGAGATTGGCACCCCAAGAACACTGAGGTGCAAAGGCACTAAAAATAGAAAGGTGCAGAGCCCCCACAATAGAGAGGGAGGGGCAAAGGCCCCAAAATAAGGGCACAAAGCTGCCCAATACATAGGTATATGAAACAAACAAGATTAGATATTCAGGGTGGAATCACCCCCAATTTAGTACTATAGCAGAAAGCTGCTTTCAACAGGAAGAAAGGACCAAGTTAGGTAAACAGGTAAATTGGGCTATAGACCGCTGAGTTGCAGGTGAAGCAGCCCAGAGCTGGGATGATTAACAAAAGAAAGGTGCGTTGTTAACTCTGAGGTTATTTCCCCTACCTGTTTCATCCCCTAGGCTAGCTAAGATAAACAGGGGTGGTGCCTCATGTCTTCTGTAAACAACCTTCTGCCAGACTACCCAGCATCAGGATTTTGTTCTGTATTAACCCAAACCCCTAACCCTGAATATCTTTAAGACTGTCTTTCCCTCATGTCCACAGGTTAATGTTCACAGATTCATTGTCTCTTTGTGCATATCCATTGCCATGTTTGTAAGGCTTCTGATCCTAACAAAAATGGGCAAGTACCCTTATTTGGGGCTCTTGTCTTTTCCCAGACATTAACCATCTCTCGTTTCTCATCCTGAGTCCCGCTCTTTTGCTACAAAAGAGAGAACTTTAGACCCAGAGTCTATGACACTGGTGGAGAAATGATTCCTCTTAGAATCTGCTCATTTTAGTCAGCATCAGGCAGTATTTGATTCATAGACAACTTAGGAAAATTTTCAAAAGTTCAGGTAATCCTGAATGACTAAAAAGTCTTGAGAAATGTATTTATGGTTTTAATTTGGGGGAAGAAAAGAATTATTAACTGCAATCTAAGCCAAAGAGAAAAAATTTGAAACTTAAGATGTTGAATGTGTGACAGTTCAGAAACAAGAAAAGAATTCTTTAAATAGTCCAACTCAAAAAAATCAGTTTTGTCATTGTTCTTAGCATTAAGTAGGAGCACTCAACCTATACCACACAGGGAAAAAAAAAGCTCACCGTCTGCCAGACACATCTCAACCAGTGAATTATTGCTTGTCCTTGTAAGACATTGATGATTATTTTATTATTCTATGAGAAGGTTTGTGAGATACTTGCTAAATCTAAAAGCAATTCAGCAATTTAGAAGTGGGTAAGATAGAGCTACCTACCCACCTTCAATATGTTGAAGGATTATTTGGGCCATTCTGACTTGCATTAGCAAAAGAAGTTACATGAATAGTAAATCTGAAGATTGGGTAGAAATTATAAATAAGAGAAAGAAGATAATTTAAGAGAAGGGAAGATGAAAAGCATAATTAAGTGCATTCTTTTTTTAAAAAAATTTTTAGGTATTTATTAGAGAGAGAGAGTGTGCGCGCACAAGTGGGGGAGGGGACAGAGAGAGAAGGGGACAGAAGATCTGAAGCAGGCTCTGCACAGACAACAGAGAGCTTGGTGTGAGGCTCAAACTCACAAACCATGAGATCAAGACCTGAGCTGAAGGCAGACTCTTAACCAACTGAGTCACCTAGGTGACACATAGTCTTAATTTTTATCTACAATTAACATTATTTGCTTTCATGTAAATGCTCTGGTAAAAACACAGTATCTTCTGAATTAATTTCTATATTTTAGTTACTAAATAAATTTTGGCAAACTGTACTACAAGTATAATGATCACAAATAAATATGTAGAGAAATAGCAGTTATATTGCCAAGAATCCTTCTTCAGAAGCATATTGTAGGGGAGCCTGGGTGGCTCAGTTGGTTAAGCGCCGGACTCTTGATCATGGCTCAGATCATGATCTCACGGTTCCTGAGTTCGAGCCCATGTCCAGTTCTGTGCTAAGAGTGAAGAGCCTGCCTGGGATTCTCTCTCTCTCCTCTCTATGCCCCTCACCTGCTCATGCTCTCTCTCTTTCTCTCTCAAAATAAATAAATAAAAAAATAAATAAAGAAGCATATTGTTTACAAATAAAAATGCCATATACATTATTATAAATATTTACTATTTAAAATTTATCAGTTGACTATGCCCAGCCTTCCAGGAAGCATCTTGCAAGCTGTGCTGGTGGAAACAGACAACAATCAAATATTTAACAGTAAAGTATCTTCTTTACAATAGAAAACATTGACAATAATAAAACAGCATTGTCAACTGAAGACCCCTTTCTATGTAGCAGACATTAGCTGTCCCTTTAATCAAAACACAGTTTGATAAGAGGGAGGCTTTCTGGAGACTACTCCAAGAACGAAAGTACCCTCATGATAGAATGGTTCCCAAAATAAGCTGTCATGTTTGGCTGCTCTCTGCGGGTGTATCGAATTTCCTGAATGATCTTGCTGTCATTTCACCATGGCAGATGCAAAATGTCAGCAACCAAACAAACTTCCTGCCAGTGGAGTTATTTCTCTGCTGCTGCGGAACTGCTTGTATTTGCCTCTTGATTTAGCTAATGCCATTAGAAGCAAAAAAATCAAAAACACCGTAAATATCATATGGATTATCTAAGTCCTATCACTTATGAAAAAGAAATGGGGGCACCTTGGTAGCTCAGTGGGTTAAGCGTGTGACTTCAGCTCAGGTCATGATCTCACAGTTTGTGGGCTCCAGCCCCATGTTGGGCTCTGTGCTGACAGCTCAGAGCCTGGAGCCTGCTTTGAATTCTGTGTCTCCTTCTGTCTCTGCCCCTCCCCTGCTTGCTCTCTGTCTCTTTCTGTCTCTCAAAAAGAAATAAATGTAAAAAAAAAAATTTTTTTTTTTAATGAAGCTAACAATAAGACTCCATTAGTTGACGTTTGGAGATGTAGAGGAGATCAAAATCACAAATGAGACGATAACTCAGGTTATCCTAGGGTGAGAACCTCTCCTTAAATTACTTCCCTGGCTAATTTAAGATTTCAGAAATGAAAATTTTAAAGTTGCCTAATAGCTAAACTCTATCGCCTCAAGATTTTTTTTATGTCTTGCAGAACATAGCTTTGGACATATATTCAAAGGTATCATTGTGATTTGTTTTTATTAGCAGGAGTATCAAATTTTGCTGGCAGGGAAGTCTTTAGAGTCTATTAACCATTTGTTATTTTCAAATATTGAACCACCAGATTACATTAACTTTAATATGATATCCAGTCCAGGAGCGAAGCCAAGTATTTAGTGGTAAACTTGTCACCTTACTGATTGATTTTAAGATCCAAATGTTCAATTACTCCCAGTAGATACTGATATGCTAGGAGAATAAATACCTTATTGTAATTCTGGAAGATACTTACTGAAAATATAAAGTTAAAAAAAAAACTCTTCTGAGAGAAAAACTTCATGGTGTTTTGTGCTTTTTTAGCATAGAAAACGCATTAACAGAAAGTATTAATGAACTTGTGTGTTTCAATCGTAGCCCCTGACAGTAACACTGACAGTATACCAGTGAGTATTCACTGGATAAAAATCCGCTCCGTACAGCATGAATAATAAGCCTGGGTTTAAGATCATTTTATCTAGCAAACGTTGTGACATTAACTTCGCTTCAGACCCCATTAAACAGCGATAGTGTATATAAGGTACTTCACTAAAATTCACTATTTGAAAATTTGAGTTTATACAACAGAAAAATTAAAGGTTGACTTATTTGCAATATTGAATGTTTATTCATTTCATTACAAATCTCAACTTTGCTAGGGGAGGTCCATGTATCCCTTTAATTATACACAAAGTTTTGTGCACATAAGGATTTGTGCTTTGGGTCGGAAAGAGGACACATAGCTATCATAAGATTTTCAAAAGACTCTATGTTCAATAAAGTTGAAAAATTCTATTTCTTTAATGTAATGCTCAGCCTTCATTATCAAAATGATTTGTTTTGCAAGAGAGAATATATCCACAAAAGAGGAAAACGCTGCCATAAAATGAGAAATACGTATGTGTCTTAATTATGAAAATGAATGGAATCAGAACTTTAGAAATATCATTAAAATGTATTCCACGATTTCTATTTTTAAACAATTAAAGGTGCATCAAAATTAGCAATATAAGCAGAGCCATGATTTATTGAGATCTTACACTGTGCCAGACTTAGTTCTTTTTATTATTACTTAATTTTAAGTCTTAAAACTCTGTGGTTGACAATCATTATGATTATTGCCCTTTCACATATGAAGAAACCAAGACTTGCACGAATCTTTTACCCAAGATCTCACAACTAGGAAATAAAGATCCTGCAGCAAACATGTACATTTCTGGAACTAAAATCCATACTTTTCACCAAAAATCTATAGTGCATTTCCTCTAGCCCACCACACACTCAAAATAATGTGCACATTGTAGGTCATGAAGTAGATAGAGTACTCAAATTCATCCACTGAATGTTTGTAAGAAGGTCTAACTGTCTCAGTATACACTTCGGGAAACTGACAAGATTCTCCTCCCCTCCCATCCGACTGCCTCACATCTTTTCAAGAACAAATATTAGTTACTCTCCCCTCATACTTAACCTTTTTTTACGTTTACTTTCTGTAGAATGCAAAAAACTTGGTCACTTAATTCAAAGGTTGGTTTCTCCTAAGACTCATGTCATCAGAAAGGATTGTGATTTATGTAAACATCGAGCCAGGCTTATTTTAGTTGTGTGTGTGGTAAGTGAAAAAACTTTGCAAGGCTCTTCTGTGCCAGGCATATCTTTAGATGTATCCTAAGGGAATGGAATGGAGATTCAAATCCTTCCTGCTGCCTATGAGTGGCAGAGTTGCAGTTCTGTCACGGCATCTGTGTTTGGACAACTGAGTCATGCTGCTTCTCTTAAAATGTTCTGGAATTTATACACACGTAGCAATAAAAACTGCAAGTGTAATGTAGAGAACAAGATAGTTCACACTTTTTATCTCCATGGATTTCAAGACAACATGGTGACATTATTACTGGTGAGGAAACTGAGGTGTCAAGAGATGTAATGAGTTGCTCACAGAGGTGGAAATACTGGGTGACATCTAAGTGTTCGATTCCAAATTATGTCTTCTGTCTCCATCATCCTGTGTGACATATCTGTTCGTTCTGAAAGTCCTCAAAAGAAGAAAGTAGAGGTAAAACCCTTACTTGTCCCTTCTTAGATATTAACGACGCCTCAGGGAAATTCCCAGAAAGCCCATCTTTTACTCTGTAAGTGCTCTATGAATGAGGACCTCAGCCTCTCTTAGTGGATCATTCCCCGTCTTCCTTCTGAGATGTGTCTTCTGTTGAGCTTTCCTGTGACACCAGTCTTTCCCCTTGTACTTATGGTATATCTGCAAGTAGACTAATCTCTTCATTCTTCCGTGGGAAGCATCATAGGTTTTATTTCTTCTGACTTGCCAAGGATGAGAGCTCTTTTAGCCTTTAACACCGGCTTTTGGACTTCTCTTAATAAAATAAGATGTTAAATCAAAAAAAGATGATACAAGTTGGTAAGAAGACGAAGGACTCTGACTTTGGGCAGAAAGGAAGCAACCACTCTGTTTTGTTTAAAACACAGTCGGGCGCCTGGGTGACTCAGTCGGTTGAGCATCGGACTCTCGATTTGGGCGCAGATCACTATCCCATCGTCACAGGTTCGAGCCCAGCATCGAGCTGTGCACTGACAGAATACAGCCTGCTTGGGATTCTCTCTCCCTCCCTCTGTCCTTTCCCCCATCATGTTCTCTCTCTCTCTCTAAAATATAAATTAATTAATTAATTAAAAATAAAATAAAATAAAATAAAATAAAATAAAATAAAATAAAATAAAACAGAATGTATAGTGGTCACTCAGACATGGCTTGATTGGGGTTAAAATTGTGAATGAGGTTGAGGCACCTGGGTGGCTCAGTAGGTTGAGTGTCCGAGTTCGGCTGAGGTCACAATCTCACGGTTCATGAGTTCAAGCCCCGTGTGGTGCTCTTTGCTGACAGCTCAGAGCCTGGAGCCAGGATTCTGTGTCTCCCTCTCTCTCTTTCTCTGCCTCTCCCCTGCTTGCACTCTGTCTCTGTCTCTGTCTCTCTCTCAAAAAAAAAAAAAAATGAATAAACTTAAAAAATCTTTTAAAAATAAATACATAAATAAAAATTGTGAATGAGGTGATATGTTCCCCTTTCACCCCTCTCCCTTCTGAACTCTTTTCTTGGCCCACATCAGTCCACCTGTAGATCTCACCTTTCAAATTCATGTGTTGTCCCCTTCCTTTGTATGAGAAAAAAATACTTGGCAGATAAAAACTTACACTTGTTTGGTTCACTGCTGAATTTGCCATTTTGTGATTTTCACTTAGTGAATGTGTGAATATAGTCCCTATAAGGTGTTATTAAAATTTTCCTCTAACTCTCATAATTAATAGACACTTAACGGAGTAGAAAAAAATAGTTACCCTTCCCCATGACAAAGGAATCCCTTGAAGTGGCATTGTAATGTGGTGAAAGCAGAAGTCAAGGAGTCAAGAGAGGTGGAAACAGTGTGGAAGGGGAGGACAGTCTTTTTCTTTCCCCGCCTAAGTTACAATTTCAAGATCCCTTACCGTGCCTCATAGACAGAGGGCCAAATGAGACAGTCGTGATAAATTCCTTACATTAATAAAACTCTTTAAGTTTTTAAACACTTTCACACACATTAACATAGAAATGTTGAGGGACAAGTATTGTTATTCTATAGGAGAAAACAGAGATGCCCTCAAAATCTTTGGCGACAGAATGGGTATGCCTTTATACAATCTAGTTGCTCCAACAAACATTTCCCAGAGGAATTATCACCCCAGGATCAAGAAGTAAGATATTTACCTTTCTTATCTTTCATGAAATCTAGACAAGTCTGGACGTATATAAGTACCTGTTCAAACCTATATGAATACAAGTACATGCAGATATATTTGGTATAGAATGTCCAATCTTTATTGTGAAATCAAAGCAGAAGAGAGTCATTAAGAATCCCAGCGACAGCTGAAAAGTAAAATGTTGAGAGGGTATCCAATAAGTCCTGTAACAAAAATAACAGGCACAAACACAAGATTTGTTGTGAAAAGTAAATAAATCTCAGACCACATTTCCTTTTGGCTATTCTAAAATCGCCGTATTGTTACAATAGTCTATGATAACGTGTTTATATAGGAATTTCAAAATAAAGATTTGATCTTGATACTGTAAGATACAATATGTTAAAGTCACATTTCCGTACACCAGAAAGTCCACATTATAAACTTGGGAGATAAAACGTGCCACGGAGGGAAGCTCATTGTGAGACAGTATGATAGAAGGCACGGGTATAGCTGTGGCTGTAATCAAAAGCGTTGGCCAAGCCTCAGGCCGCATGTGAAGATGTATCTGGGAATAGATCCACTTTCCACCCTGCGTGGTTGTTGGTAGGAGTCACTTCCTCCAGGGCTGTTGGACCGAGAGCATCAGTTCCTTGCTGGCCTTGGCCAGAGCCTCCTGTTGGTTCCTTGTCACACTGCCTCTCCAGCATGCAGCTGCTTCATCAAAGCAAGCAGCCAAGGGAGGGAGAAACTGCTCACGAGACAGAAGTCATGTTAGCTCATAACCTAATCACAGACGTGACGTCTACTCCCCTTTGCCACACTGTACTGGCAATACAAAGAAGGGAGTCACAAGGCCAGCTCACCCTTAAGGGGAGGGATTTCAGAAAGTTGTGAATACCAGAGGGCTGAGATCAGTGGGAGCCACGCTGCTTACCGTACTAATGCATTTTGGAAATTGTTTAGATAATGACTTAAATATTTATAAGAGGTCAAAAATATACTTTCTGGCAAAAGAATAAGAGATAATGATGTCTAACAGCCAGCTTTAAATGTTTTTTTAAGCTGAACAGAAAAATAAAGATGTTAAAAACACAGGCAAATTAAAACAACATATTATTTTTTTATGTGTCAAGTTGGAAAAGCTTAAATATTGAATTGTTAATACCATTGTTGGTGAGGATCAATAGGTACTTTATAATCATTCTGCTTGTGGGTTAACTGTTTCTGAGGAAAATCTGGTAATATCAAGTTTGGCATGCTTTTTCATTTATCACTAGTACTTGGACATACTTATTTTACAGAAATGATGAAGACGGGGGCGCCTGGGTGGCTCAGTCGGTTAAGCGGCCGACTTCGGCTCAGGTCATGATTTCGCGGTCCGTGAGTTCGAGCCCCGCGTCGGGCTCTGTGCTGACAGCTCAGAGCCTGGAGCCTGTTTCAGATTCTGTGTATCCCTCTCTCTGACCCTCCCCCGTTCATGCTCTGTCTCTCTCTGTCTCAAAAATAAATAAATGTTAAAAAGAAATAACGAAGACAGAATACAAAGATTTATGTAGAGGTGGGACTGGAGGTGGTGGTATTACAATGAAATGTATACTTCTAGAAACATGGAGATGATTTAAAAGTCCACCAGGAAGGGCTGACTAAATAAAATATGTTATTACAACCACAAAAAAATTATATTACAGCTAATAAAAATAATGGTTCGTATGTACATTTATAGTCCTAGAACTCTGTCCATGGTATACTTTTAAACAACAGAGACAGTGCAAAATCTCTATATAAAATTATCTGTGAGGAACTGTACCTGTATGTGCTGGTATATTGTTACCCAGGGCTGCAGAGGAAAAAAATCTGAAAGGATATATATCAAAAATATTAATAGTGATTATCTTTGAGTTGTGGGATTATGGGTGATATTTATTTTCTTTTTCCTACTCTTCTGTATTTTTCTTTTTTTGTATTTTGAGCATATTCACATTTTATAATAATAACAATAAAAATATTTCCAAAATATTCTTTAATATAATTTCCTCCTATACTCCTATGTGGGAATGTTTTCAGCTTTCATCATAATATACATTAACTGAAACATAGCATCATAAGATTTTTTTCAATCTGACTGCATTAGCTGGTTTTATTGATCAATGAATGTATTCCAAGTCTTCTTGGCAAATTATACTCACTTAAAAAAAAGAAGTCTGGACTTTTACATACACACAAATATCATCAATCAAAAGGGAACTGAATATTAACTGTCAGGTTTCCCCTTAACAAGGCTATTCTGGAAGAACACGTCACTGAGGGAGCAGCACTGAAGACTTTGATTAGTTAAATAAGAAAATAAATCTTTGGTTGTCAAAGCTAATCATTCACTTATTGTTTATTCTTCATACCCTCAACATTTCTGATTATCTACTCTGTGCCAGGAATTAAGGTGAGTGCTGGGAATGCAACAGTAAATCAGAAACACACAGTGCCTGTTTTCACAGCCTAATAAAGACAAATCAAAGCATTTCACTGCTGACGATGTTTCAAATATTTTAGTCCAAAATTCCCCAACCCCCAATTCACACGCTCGAGAGGCACATTCTTACCCTTCCTTCTTTACCCATATTGTTTGACAGTGACTCTACATATTTCTCTCTTCCATCCTGTGCCAGGCAGAGTTCTAAGATGGCCCCCACAATCTCCCCATCCCCCACCCCATTATTATTCCCCTGATTGTGTTATGGTGAAAGCGATTTTGCAGAAGTGAAGATTACCAATCACGTGATCTTAAGATAGAGAAATGATAAGGGTGGCCTGACATAGTCACATGAACCCTTTAAAAGGAGAATGTTTTCTCTAGATGGTAACACAAGAGGAAGCCAAAGAGATTCAAACTGCAAGAGGGAGTCCATGTGCAGAAGTCTCTTTCTCCATTGCTGAGACAGAGGGGGCCCACAAGACAGGAACCTGAGAACATTCGCTAGCAGCTGAGAGCAGTTCCCAGCCAGAAAGTGGCAACGTCAGTCCTGTAACCTCCAGGAACTGAATTCTGCCAGTAATAGCAGTGAGTTTGGAAGAGGACAGCCCAAGAGGACACAGTGAGAATTTGGAGAGCTGCCATCTGGATTTCAGCCTTCGGCAGAGAATCCTGCCATGCCATTCTGGACTTTGGGATTTCAGAACTGTGAGATAATGAATGAGTATTTTTAAGCCACTGAGTTTGTGGTCATTTGTTACACAACAATAGAAAACCAATACATACTCTTTTTCTTTTGTATGTCATTTTGGGAGACGAGGTAGCACACTGTAGTATAAATGGAGCTGAATGAAATATATGGGTTTCAAATACCTTCCCTATTGTTCGGGTGGTGAAATTGAGGGCCAGGGTTTCTAGCTATATTGGCCTTTTGCTCTCTTTTTTATTAATTGATTTATTTTTTATTTTGCAACAATCTTAATCAGTCAAAACGATCTTATAGAAAAGTTGGAAGTATAGAACACAGAATTTTTCCCCCTAATTATTGGGGCGCGTGTATTTCTGATATGGTGCTCCATTACCCCCAAAACCTTTAGTGCATTTCTTATAAACAAGGGTATTCCCCTCCATACTTAAAAGACGACCATCAAAATCTCAATTCATCTCTTGGGTCCCATTCAATTTTTCTGCAGTATTCAGAAAATACCCTTTATAGCCAAAGGTCCCGTTTGGAGTTCCACATTGTGTTTAGTTATCACCTCTCTTTAGTCTCCTTCAACTTGGAACAATTTCTCATTCTTTTATCATCTTGAAATTTGGAGATTATAGACCAATTATCTTGGAAAATCTTTCTCACTTTGGATTGGTCTGGTTTTTCTTCATGACGGTTGTGCGTTTATGCAAGAATCAGAAATGGTATCGTGTTCTTCTGATTGATCGCTAGAAAAAAGCACGTTATTTCAACTTTTATGATTACTAATGATGTTAACTTTGATTCCTTAAGGTAGTATCTGCCAAGTTTCTCCATAATTTTTTTTCCTTTTTTAATTGAGAAATATTTTGTAAGAAGGTCTCAAATTTGAGACTATGTAAATATCTCATTCTTCACCAAACTTTGAATTTATCCATGTATAGTAATTACATCACTATGCGCTTATGGCTTCCTGTTTCATTCAATGTTTTATAATGTACTATTATCATTATTTTGATATTCATATTGCCAGAAATTTGGTCACATTATTTAAAGCTGGCTTTGCTTCAGTGTAATTTTGACAAGTCCTGTGTATTTGTTGAGCACTTTCTTACTGGTCTCATCTTGTACTTGTCCTTCCCCAGCCCTGGAATTGGCCATTTTTCCAGGGAGTCCTGGTTTTTGTTAGTAAAGAATGACATTTAAAAAACAAGAGCCACACCATTTTTAGAGTTGTTGCTGCTTCCAATCACATTGTGTTTTCTTAAACTTTTCTAAAACACCATGCTCTCTCCTGCCCAAGGCTTTTGTACATGTTATTCCCTCTATCTGGAATACTCTTCCTTCCTCCTCATACAGTGAACTCTTCTCATTCATCATCCTTTAGGTCTCAGCTTAAATCTTGTCCTCAAGGACACCTTCCATTAGTGCCCAGATTGGTTAAGGTCTCCTGCTATAGCATCGTGTCCCTTTAGAGGAGTTTATAGTGTAGTTATTATTTGATAGCATAGGTTTCCTCCTCACTGGACTAGTAAGCTTTGGAGGACAAAGGCTGGTTTTTTTTTTTTTTTCTAATTTTTTAATGTTTATTTATTTTTGAAGGAGAGAGAGAGTGTGAGTGGGGAAGGGGCAGAGAGAGAGGGAGACACAATCTGAGGCAGGCTCCAGGCTCTGAGCTGTCAGCACAGAGCCCAACGTGGGGCTCAAAGTCACAAACTGCGAGATCATGACCTGAGCCGAAGTCGGACATTTAACCCACTGAGCCACCCAGGTGCCCCTGGCTATTTGGTTTTAATCAACATGGTGTCATTAGTGCCTGACACAGGGCACAGTACACAGTAGTTATCAACAAATATTTGTGGAAAGAATGGGTGAGTGAGTGAACAAATGAATGAGCGAGTGAGTGAGTGAATGAATGAATGAATGAATGAATAAACAAATTAATGAATAAAGCCATAGCTAGATCCCATTACTTTCCCAGTTATTCCACAGTGGATACCTAAAACCTTTAAAGGTAAAGAACTCACTGAAATAGTCCTCAGTAAATCCTCGACATAAAGGCACAATTTGATTCTTTCTGACAAAACCCTGAATTTTGCACACTGGATCAAATAATTTTCCACATTGTTTCTGAAGTTAGTTCTTGGAATGGATTCAGACAAAAATGGAAAACTCAGAACGCTCTGAAAAGGTCATAGAGTTTGCCACCATTGATTTAATCACTTGGTTTTATTCTCCATTGGATTTATTATATTCTGAGTAACTTTGCTAAGTTGTTAAGAAAACAAAAAGCTGCAGAAGAATATTTAATTTGATTGCATAATGCTAAATCTTGCCACCTCCTGGGTCCCTAATTAAATCTTGTTTTTGCACGGCGCCTTGTCCTTGAGTATGGGCTGCTCTGAGAATCTCAGGAAGGGAATTTATGATAGAGGAAATCTAGAAACTTGCTCTGAGACAATGTGGAAGTCTAATAGTACTACCATTGTCTCTACAGGAAGGCCAAACATACAATTGTCCTCTTGGCTTGATGCTTTTATGGTTTTCCTCTGGTTTTAAGTCAGACCTAGACTCAACAAAGACGTACCTAGGGTTTCTGCCTCTCACCAGTAGTAACTCCATCAACTGTGCCTAGGAATTATGTCAGACCTTTGGGCATCCCATGAAACATTTGATTACTGAATTCTGTTGACTCACTAGAAGGAAAGTAGGGTCAGAAGGACAAGGCTGAAATAGCTACAGTTCTTTCAGTCCTGAGAGACTCATTAGGAGAGTTTTCAAAAGACTTTTTCTGATTTTACATTTTCTGAGATGGGCTTCTGGGATGTTTGGTAATTTCTCTTCCATTCATTTTATATTATGTGGTATTTATTATAAAAACAGAAGCTCAGAGCAACTTATACGAAAATGGCCATTCCACTCTTTTTCCTTTTCCCTGACTTGCACTGTGGTTTTTTCCCATTCTGAGATGTCTGGCAAACGTGAAGATCTCATTGAAAAGAACTACCTGTGGTTCTGTTCAGATCATCTGAGATATGCAGAACACTACTCCATGTGAATTAGGAACCTCCGCCTTTCTAAGATTGCAGTAAAAGAAAGACTGTTGGTCCCATTGAGTCTCCTGTAACCTAATATTTTAATACTTCCCCACCATAGAACCTCACCAGTATTTATCAATTCAAGAAAAATCCCTCTACTTATTAGCTCCCTTCCAGGAGTATATTCTCCTCATTCACTTAGTCATGTTTCAGATGGTTTGGCACTTACTCATGACCCATTTAATGTGGTTTTAAAAAGGAAGTATTATTAGTATATCACATCTCAAAAATAAGTGTGATGGTAGCAATTCGTGGATGCAGTTTCCTTTACTAGAACTCTTTACCTGCACTGAGAAAACCATAATGTGGGCTTTACTAAGCAAACCAAACTATCCGCACCAGGACCCAACTGAGTATTCAAAGAATCAAAGGCAAAAAATCAAAGCAAGCTTACAAAAATCTCCTTTAACGAGAATGCTGTTTGAAAATACATTGTTTGGCTTTGAAGTAAAAAAAAAAAAAAAAAAAAAGCTGAGCAGCTAGGCTCTAACACTGTCTAAACAGAGAAACATTTTAATTGTGGGATCACTTTTGAATTTTCCAAGGGACATGGATTGGCAATTTATGTGCCGTTTCTAGCACAGGGAAAGGGAAGGTCTTCGGGATCCTGTGCACCACGCCTTCGGTAATTGCCCAGAAGAGGCAACTACAGAAGGCCCATTCTTCCCTCTCATACTGTGTTTCATTTGTCAAAATAGGATATCAAGTCATTCCTAATATTTAGTAATATTCTCCCAGGTCAGCAGAGCACCACTGTGCAGCAGACCTTAGCAGAGTAGAGCACAGTGCCAAGAACAAACATGCTGGTAATATTCTAGCCTTGTCAAATGACCATCTTTGGCCATGAGGAATGTTTGGTGGGGTTTTGTTAAATCACCCAAAGAATTATTAGCTATCTGGTTTGTTTGTCTTTCTAGAGATCCTTTTTGACATCCTACCGAAAGCTATTTAAAGTGAAATTATATCCTACAAATGGCATCTTTCTGGGAGGACTCTAAAATTTCTACTACCTGGGGTGCCTGGGTGGCTCAGTCAGTTGAGCTTCTGACTTTGGCTTAGGTCACGGTCTCGTGATTCATGCGTTTGAGCCCCCCAACCCCATCGGGCTCTGTGCTGACAGCTCAGAACCTGGGGCCTGCTTCGGATTCTGTGTGTCCCTCTCTCTCTCTGCCCCTCTCCCGCTCATGTTCTGTCTCTCTCTGTCTCTCAAAAAATAAACAAATGTTAAAAAAAAATTTAAATGTCTGCTATCCACCAGGGCAGAGAAGCAAAAGTGATGTTACTAATGGTAGGTTTGTATGTTTCTGGCAGAAATGTTTACTTGCCTCTGCTTGTCAACAGTTGAGCAGTTTCTCTGACCTCCCACTTGGAGTCATATGATAGCCAGGGAACATCACCTCCCTTGGAGGCTGTGGGTGCTTACCTTCCAAGTGCTAATATTAAAATGAAGCTCTTAATTCAGATGACAGTGAGTGAGCCAGGGGATTTCTGAGAATCATTTCTTCTCGTCTAGTATCTCAGAGGCAATTATCTTTAAAAAGTATAAATCATTGTGCTATGTCTTTCAACACAAATCCAGGTGTCTTCGTGGCCACAAGTGAAAATGCAAATACATATTTAAAATCAAAATAAAAAATATTCATATATTTTTAAAGTTCCATTGCCCTTTTGAGCATGTTCACAAAATGTTTTTTTAACTGTTATTTCAAATGATTTTTAAAAAAGTGTTTACACAAATAGAACCAGTGAGAGAGTCTCTCAGATGCCTGAAAATATTCTTAATTTGATTCTAGTCCTTTCTTACATAGAAAATTAAATCATTCTATAGAATTAGAAACTCAACTTTGTAAGTTCTATGAGAACAGAGACCACTATAACCTCAATACCTAGCAAGTAGTAAGTAATTAGTAATCATTTGCTAGAGGCATAGAGTATTGACAAAATCTTATTAGTAAGATACAAATAATTATAGATTAATAGTATAAGTCACTTTTAAAGTTTTTTTAAGTTTATTTTGAGAAAGAGAGAGGGAAAACACAAGCCGGGGAGGAGAAGAGAGAAGGAGAGACAGAATCTCAAGCAGGCTCTGTGTCATCAGCACAGAGCTGATGTGAGGCTTGAACTCATGAACAGTGAGATCATGACCTGAGGTAAGATCTAAGTTGGATGCCTTACTAACTATGCCACCCAGGTGCCTCTAATATAATTCTTTTTATAATTGAACATAATTTTGATTTACCCAGTGGTATTTTTAGTGAATTTATCTTTATCTGAAAGAAAGACATTCTGGGAAATTATTATGGTTGGTATCAGCTATGTATCTAATTATTCCTTAGCACAAGTCTCCGTATGAATGCTGTAGTGGCCTTTCTTTACTTTTTAAAATATATTTTCATACCTATATCTCATAAAGAGAACTTGAAAATGTCAAGGACAACAGACTCTGAAAACAGTGTGAACATGCTGAACATGCTGAAAAAGAGTAGTAGTAAACACAGAAGCCAACCAGACTATTTACCTGGCAATTTTGAAAGCTTGTCACATCTGTGATCATCATTTTGTTATAAGTCATGTGGTCAAAATTTAGAAAATTAGCAATATTCATTTCTGTTTTTCAGAAGCCTATTATGTCTCCAGGAAACAGAAATCAAACTGTTGTCAAAACTTAGGAAAAAATTTCAAACAGTGCTTAGGCTTCCATGTTTCTTTTTAAACCATTGTAGAACAATGAATCAGTATTTAGCATCAACTCTGTACCAGCACCATGCTAAACGCTTCACAGTGTAGGGCATGATCACTACATTCGTGTAACATATTTCTTGTAGGAGAAAAAATACAATGTTAAAAAAAAAAATCCCTGAAAACCAATCGAGTAAATTTCAAGACCTAATTGCCTTTATTCAGTGATTCATGAGTTGGGCAGCATCTCTGTCTAACCAGAAGGAGGTCCGAGGAGCTACACAAAATGGAAGACTTTTCTAGGCAGAGGGAGGTGGAACAAGGAATTATTAATGAAGAATAGATTATTTCATGCAAGGTCGCCTTCCTTTGGGGGACTGGAGGGGTCTATCTGGTGGATTACTTCACTATCGCTGACCAGGAAGTTCCAGACCTACTGGTTAAGATTACATTCCTTGGGCTAATACCAAAAAGACAATGGATAAAGAATATGTGATATGTGTGTATGTATGTATACATACACATATATATACATACATACACACACATATACATACATATATACATACACATATATATACACACATATATATACATACATACACACATATATATACATACATACACACATACATACATGCAATGAAATATTACTCAGTCATTAAAAAAATGAGATCTGGTGACAACATGGATGGACCTAGGAGGTATGTGCTGAATGAAATAAGTCAGACAAAGAAAGATAAATACAATATCATTTTACTTATATGTGGAATCTGAAAAGCAAAACAAATGAACAAACAAAAAGCAAACAGACTGTTAAACACAGTGAATAAACTGGTTATTGCCAGAGGAGAGATGGATGGGGGAATGGGCAATGTATTAGTGGGGATTAAGAGGTACAGACTTCTAGTTATAAAATAATTAAGTCATGGAGATGAGAGGTACAGCCTAGGGAAGATAGTCAGTAATGTAGTGAAACGTTGTATGGTGACAGATGGTGATTACATTTAACATGGTGAGCGTTGAATAATGTATAGAACTGTCGAATCGGTATGTTGCACACCTGAAACTAATATAACATTTTATGTTAATTATACTTCGATAAAGAAAGGATTAAATTCCTGGCGGAAATTAGGTTAGGTGTTAATCTTGGTTTGGGGATGTGGGATTAGCACAAGTGACCCCATTTCAGGACTCTTGGCTCTTTTTTAACACTAACAGTTATGAAACAAATAATAAATAACTCAAAATAGAAGGAACTACGTCTTAGTTAGAAAAGAGAGATGCATGGGAAAGATGTCATAAGGTGCTTAAAGCTGACCTTATGTCTTATAGATAAGATCCAGAAAAATGAAGGGAGGTTGTGAGCATGTGCAGTCTGTGGACAACAGGGACCTGTCAACAGAGGGGAATGCACATTGAATGAATAAAACCAGAATACTGGCCCAAGGAGAACTAGTGGTGCTTTATCAGAGGAGTGTATGACATAGGAGAATCCTTTTTAGGGCAGCCTACAAGTTACTGTCAGCAGAAGTATGATAGAAGGCAGGATTTCTATTAGAGGCCAAGTCAAACCTGAACAGCATTCACTTTTCAGGGGGATAATTTGAGATATCAATTTATTCTTTCTTCCTGTACCCCTTCCATGATGGATCTTGAGAGATGAGCCTGCCGTTTATCTAGGATCTGATGGGGCTGGAGAGCAGATTCCAAATTCACGGCTCCTAAATTCAAACCCATTGATGCAAGTGTAAATTATGACCAGAAAGATTTGAAAGGAAAAGCAATCTGGTGAAGTACATCCATGCTCCTCTCCTATCCCCAGACCAGAAAACCATCCAAGCTGTGCAGGAAAGGGAACAAATGTGGAAGAGAATCAAGAACCTATAGACTTTTGTCTGTCTTGGTGCCTGACCCTGACCCTCCCTGTCACTCTCCCCACACCCAAAGCTGGGGAAGGGTACAATGGAAATGTCATTTAAATTTTGGTTTCTGATGACAAAAGGTAACCTCTCTTGCATCCTAGGTGAGGTTCAATGAAAGAGCAACACACATGGAGAAGTCCCTGGCACCATAATGATGGAAGAGAATATCTTCCTGGTCCAGTCTGATTTCCCAGAATTAGTCATCAAGTCATTGTTCTGCCTGAGAACAGAGTTTGCAGATAATAGAGCAGAGATGGGTAAGAGACAGTGTAGGGGACAGAGTGAGAGCCTCTGAGCATCCCTTAATCTTGAATCTCAAGATTGGTGGGGGTAAGAACTAGGCCAAGAGAAAACAGAGCAAAAGAAGCCTAGAGATTGGGCCAACAGTAATATAGTGTGACAACCAAAGACCATGGAAACATCACAAACTTCTAAATGGATAAACCCTGGGCAGAGGCTGATGAACAAATGACCACGCTCCAACTGTGAAATCGTATGTTCTGGCGGGTGCTAAAACATGAGGTGTGCCTGAAAATCAAAGCAAATTAGTTACAGCTCAAAGGACATCTGCATAGGATCAAAACACATCAAAACTGAGAAGGATCTGGCTTCCTTCCCAACAATATTGCATGGCTTTTGAGCTAGTTTCTTTATCAACCTACCTTAATCCTCCAACTTAGACTCAAATCCAGGGAGAAAAGAAGGGAGAAAAGCCAAGGAGAAAGCTTTATGCAGAACGTGTTTGGATTATAATTAATATAATGTGCTAGCATTGCCAGAGAAATCACCGTATTTTCACTGACTTTACCTAGAATAAATTACGACTATGTTTGTGCATTTGAGCAGATGAAGATGTGAAGCCTCAAAGTCAGAAAATGTATTCCATTGTGATTATAGAAAATTGTGTTATATATTTGAACTCCATTCCGTGCCCTTGAAATGCAAGCTTGCTAAATTCATCTTCAGTGTCTTTCAATTGCTGTTGACTTTGCTCTCCCCTTTGGCTTTCCCCACCCACCCATCCTTCAGAGGATCAGGGTTCAGAATTATTTGACCCAAAAAATCAATAGTGCTGCTGTTGAGAAACCTCAACAGCATGATGTAATGAAATCCTCTTCATTTCCTGAGTGATAAAATGAACATATTAGTTCTACTTCTATCTGTGAGGCAGAGAAAACAGAAATCGTTTTGTTGGATTCTTCCAAGGATCTGCAATGTTTGAATGGAACCCCGAAACTTCCAAGGCTCACCAACCTATAATTTTTGCCCTTAAACCACAGAATGTTGACCATTATCCTGAAAATTCTTTTGATTTTTTTCCTTTCATCTGCCTTGTAACTCAGTGTCTTCATAGGACACCTGTGGCCGAAACCCACTGTGCTTAGATGCAGCCTGACATCATCCTCACTGTCATCATGATATAAACAGAAGCTGCCATTCACTGAATGCTTACTCTTTGTCTTGCTTTTGATATACATTTCTTCATTTAATTTCCACAATAACTCTATGAGACAGGTTTTACTACTCTAAACCAAGGATCAGAATTAATAATTAATATTCCAAAGCTCACATCACTGGTGAGGGACAGAGCCAGAAACTATCTGATAAAAACTGTTCTAATGACTCTTCTATGCTCCACTATTTCCTGCCTACCATTTTTTCATTAATTATTATAATTAACACATCAGGTACCACACTCTCACAGTTGGCTACACTGGATGCTTCATATTGCTCTAGCCCCTGTGATATGACCCCAATTTTGAATCAGACCTATCTGGAAATGCCTTTGGTTTTGCACACTCACCAGATTGGAGATGAGTGTATCCTTGCATGTCAGCACAAACCTCAACTACACACACCCCAGTTTACACATTCCTGTAACAGTCGAACTTACAGAGCCCCATTTTCTGCCTCTGTCTCCCATCCACACTCCATACAAGTTTTTATATTCCCTTGCCCCTGGAAAACACAATCCTTAACCTGAATTTGTGGCCCAGGTACCCATTCTTTGTTTTACTTTAATTTTGTGTAAGACGGTGCTATCAACATTCCACTGGCATAACAGCATTCCAGTATCCAAACCTACAGAGACAAGACATTTTTTGTTATACCATTCCTGCTTATTTGGATATATTATACTATATATTTCTTGGTCTGCTATTTAATAATTATGAACATAAGTGGTCTACAAATGAATAATTTATCCCAAATTTTATGCATATTGAATTGGCATCTAAATGATAATAATGAGAAAGACATTTCTATCTGTGTATCTTTACATATCTATCTAGAAAAATAAATAAAATGAGCAGAGTCAACATAGATACTCGGTACCCGGTATCGACCGTATTTTCATGACCACGATTAGTTTAATTTGGTGGTCCAAAATTGGGAATGGTTAAGATTGGCTGTGATGCATTCTACCTATTACCTTGTTCTTCAGACAATTCCTCCACTATTGACCACTTCCTGCCCTACTCTCTTAAGTCCTGTGTCTTCTCGTATAAATACTCCTTGGACAGTATACCAATATGCTAATATACTTCTACCCAGCCTTTTCATATTACTATACTATTAAATAATCTACATATTTTGTTCAAATTTTGCCAGGTTTCTCTTAATGTCCACTTTCTGGGCTAGAGTCCAACGTAGGACCCCATGTTGTATTTAGTTGTCACATCTCTTTTGTTTCCTTCAATCTGGGATGGTTTCTCAGGTTTTCTTTGTCTTTCATGACCTTGACTCTTTTGAAGAGCATTGGCTCATTGTTTTGTAAAATTTCTCTCAATTTGGATTTGTTGGATGTTTCTTCATGATTAAATTCAGTTGTACATTTTTGGCAAAAATACCGAAGACATGATACTGTGACCTTGGTCTAGAGATGAAGCCAAGAGTGTCATTGCAAAATCTTTTAAGACCTCAGGAAGATCAAAGCTAGTGCCTCAGAGTAATAGAAAAGGCACTTTGAGATTAAAAGATGTACAAAAAGGATAGAAACAGTGTAAAAGTACAAAGAAGAAGTTGGATCCCCCCAAATGTCAGAAAATAGGCTGAGAAAGCTACTCGCTGTCAAATACATGAGATCTTTCATGAAAAAGGAAGGATGACTCAGCAAGCAGAACCAAAAGCCCTGTTATGGACTCAATTGTGTCCCCCAAAATTCATACATTGAAGTCCTAATCCTCAATGGGACTATACTTGGATATGAGGCCTTTAAGGAGATAATCACAGTTAAATGAGATGATAAAAGTAGAGCCCTGATTAGATAGGCCCAGCATCTTTCTCGGAAGAGGAAGAGACACCAGATCTCTCGCACATGCATTAAGAGAGGAAAGGCCATGTGAGGACACAGTGAGAAGGTGGCCATCTGCAAACCAGGATAAAATATCTCATCAGACACCAACAGTGCTGCTGCTTGATATTCAACGTCTGGCCCCTAATTGTGAAAAAATAAATTGCTGTTGTTTAAGCCACCCTGCCCATGGTATAGTTATGGCAGCCTGAGCTAATACAAGACCAGATAGCAGAGCCAAAAGCCGTGGAGAATGATTGCTGGACCCAATCACAGAATTTCCAACATTCTGTCAGTTAGAATTCAGAATCGCCGTGCACCAAAGTCTCCTTTGTGGCTACCATTTTTCTCCTTTTCGGACCACAAATGTTTATAATGGTTATCCTATACCTATTCCACCATTATGCGTTAAGTGTATCAGTAGCAGATAACACAGACCTTTAGTTTCACAGGTCTGTACGTGAAAGAAACTGCACACAGGGTACTATTTAAGAAGCTACATCTGAGAAGCCTCATCTACATCTGGATTTGATTTAGATGATGAGACTCTAGACTTTGAGCTGCCACAATAATGGAATGAGACTTTGAGGAGCGTCCAAGGGGGTGAATGCATTTGGAATGTGGAAGGAATGTGAATTACTGGGGCCTAAAATGCAGGCTGTAATAGGCAGCCTCTCTTATGGCCCCCATTGATCCTCAGTTCCACATATTTTCACCTTATGTAATCCTCTCCCTCGTGGGCTGGACTTAGGGATGTGCCTCTAACAAATAGAACATAGCGGAAGCAATGGTATGTCATCTGAAACTGGGTTACAAAAAGACTATAGCCTCTGTCTTAAGTTTGCTCTTCATTCACTCTCTAAAGAAAGCCACTACCGGGGCGCCTGGGTGGCTCAGTCGGTTAGGCGGCTGACTTCGGCTCAGGTCATGATTTCGCGGTCCGTGAGTTCGAGCCCCGCGTCGGGCTCTGTGCTGACAACTCAGAGCCTGGAGCCTGTTTCGGATTCTGTGTCTCCAACACTCTGACTCTCCCCCATTCATGCTCTGTCTCTCTCTGTCTCAAAAATAAATAAACGTTTTTAAAAAAATTAAAAAAAAGAAAAAAAGAAAGAAAGCCACTACCATGTTGTGGAGCTACACAATAGAGAGAACCATGTGGGCAAAGAACTGATCTCTCTGGCCAACAGCCAGTGAGGATCTGGCACCTTCCAGGAGCTGCATAAATGAGTTGGGAAGCAGATACTCACCTAGTCAGGCCTTGAGATAATTTAAGCCCCCATCGATAACTTGATTGCAGCCCTCTGAAAGACCTTGGTCCAGAGACACCCAGGTGGGCTGTGCCCAGATTCCTTTCCCGTGAGACTTTAGGATAATAAATATTTATTGTTTTTAGCCACTAAATGTTGTTCGGATTTGTTGTGCACTGAAAGATAACTAACACATTTGTTATCACTGCACCTCCCCATCTTAAAATATCTCTAGGGTGCCTTTAAGTTTGTCTTTCATCCAGCATTTGCCTTTATCCTCTGATTTTTAGTCTACTAATCTTAGATTGACTTATGTTAATTATATTTAATTATATACAGTATCATTATAATTATATACTATTATGTATATATTATAGTATGTATTAGCTAATTTTACGTAAATTAAATATATGTATATATGGTAGAACAAAATTAGTTATTATCAAGTATTTTAAACATATAGAAAAGTAGAGTGAAAAGTACAGTGGACCACCCTATACTTGTCAGCCACCTTCAATGGTCATGTTCAATATTGACCCAACACAACCATACTGACATAACAATTCATCCTCATCATTGTTTCATCTCTTCCTCTACCCATTCCTCTCCCGCACATTATTTTCAAACCAGGCCCAGACATATCATTTCTTCTGTAATATTTCCCATGTGTATCACACTTTAGAAAAACATTTTAAATTTATGAATTAGCCACACACATCATATCACGGGGTGTTTTGATGACAAAGATGAAGTCTCCAGAGCAGAGCTTCGTACGGCCACTTTTGGTAATATTCTTCCACTTGAAGATACAGATAAACTATTCTACAGTACTGAATCTGGGGGTTAGACACCGGTAAGCTGAAGAGAGAGGGGAACCCAAAAACATGATGGTAGAAGCAGCCAAAGTCAAATATATAACCAGTGAAAATCAGCTGCGGTGGGAATGATCCAGTTTAAGAACAAGCTTGTCTAACATGGAAGGTTGGATTCCATCAAATATGCTACATATTTTACATAACTCTCCTTTAACCTAGCAGGCCTTCCGGAAAACCTATTACACACATAGCCTAGGTCCAGAGGTATTTTTCTAGTGGAGAGATTCAGAGAGTGCAAAGCAGAGTGAAGTAGTGAGAAAGGCCTGACAGATAGCAAGTGAAAGACTGAGAAGAGATTGACAATTCAACAGAGCAAGAACCAGAAGTCAGAAGTCCTCAGGAAAAAATCTAAGTAACGCCACTCACCAATCGACCCCAACAAAAATCAATCTCACTGTTGGAAAACATGCTACGTTTCCAACCACATGCAAGGTGTCCATGAACTTTTTGCCTAAATATTAAGGCAAAAGTGACTCTAGAAATCCAGAGTACGTGTGATTCCTTCAAGAGGTGAATTTCTTGGTTAGACACCCAGGCACAAAGACTCAGATACAGATGTACCTCCTTTTGATGGAATCAGGAACAATTAGTATTACTTATTACTTTTATAACATCTATAAATTCATAATGTGTTTTAGAAAAGAGGAGAGAATCAATTTTGCCACCTGGTTCTCATGTTAGTGAACTCCCAGATATGATAGTGCCCAAATAGAATTGCCCAGTTGAGCACATCCACAGAATACAAACGTGGCTGTTCCTTCACAGATTGCTCATGGAGGGTTGTTAAAGATACGGTAATAGAACCAGAATATCATACTCAATTGACGTGAAATAAGATAGCTTTTAAATCCCAGGCTGTGTATTACAGTGGTTTTCAGTTCGCAGTGAAGCAATATCTTTTTACCCGTTGTAAAACTCCTGTGGCAAATCAAATCCAATTTACTATGTCTCAAATTTTTAAAAAATAAAAGCAGAAATGTTGGTCCCTCTGTTTTACACAATCAAGGCAGCAGAAGATACTGTGAATTTTATATAGGAATTCCTTGTCCTGCTCACAGAAAGTAGCTTTTTTAGTAACAGCATCCATGATTCGCAACTCTACTTCAACCCATAAAACTTGAAATTTTCACCTCAGTCACCTAACTCACTGTACTGAAGGAATATTTTATTTTTCTTGGATTTTATTGCCAAACACAGAGGGATGATATTACAGAGCAATTTTCTTTCTATTGCTCATAGCAGTGGTGAACCAAAAAAATGTGTACAAGTGAAGAGTCAAGTATGATGTCAATCAAAAAACAATCAATTTTACCATATAAAGAGGTTTTTTTTTAAATAAAAATGTCTTCTTAGTGTAAGAATTGGCCTATTCTTGATTTCTGAAAGAAAGGTGGTTTTGCTGGATATTATTTCTCTCTCATATCCTCTCACTTTTATGGGTTATCCGCTGCAGATTGAAAGATTATGAATTGTTATCTCCCAGAGACCCATCATGTTCAAATTTATCAGAAACATTTTAATGTTTAACGGTTAATGTTTAATTACTAACATTTAATAATACTTGTGTAAGACAAGTATTATTTGGAGTTAAATCTATGTGTTTATACATACTCTCCTATGCACCTGTAAGCACGTAGGTATGTAGCAATGTGTGTGTATACTGAGAGTGAGGGAGGGAGAGACAAAAGGAGAAGGAAAGCGAGGGATAAAGACTAGCAAACACCATATCGTCCTCATTCCCTTCTCCGAGCTTCCATTCATCTTTATCTTGCTCTTCTTGACTGCTGTATCCGTCCATCTCTTTTCCTAATCCAGCTTCTCTCTATCGTTTAAGATCCTCTGTGAGTCTTTCCTAGCCCACACTGGCCCTCTGCCTTCTCCCTTCGTCCTTCCAGTATACAGCTTAATACACCACGTGACTGGCCGTTTAACTACACACTTTTATTGCTGTCTTCTCCACGTGTCATTTTGTCTCCCCAACTAGATTATAGATGACTCAAGGGCAAGGACTCTGGATGATCAATTTGCATTACAACATTCTCTCTTGTGTGCTGTATCATAGATGCCAAATAAATGTGCATCGATAAAATGAAATAACAAAATTTCCATTTAGCTTGTAAATTTGGTTAAGAAATTACAATCCGTTCTTAAAGTGGGGCCTAAACTTTTTAGACTGTTTCTTTGCATTCCAGACATCCATGCCCTCTGGTTGAAATATAATATAACTTAGTGGTTAAAGCCACACTGTCTTTGGGGTTTTTTTTTTAGTTTTTATTTTAATTTCTATTAGTTAATATACAGTGTTCACAAATGTCATTGAATTCCAGCTCTCCGACTTACTAATTGTGTGACCTGAACAATTGACCTAAGTGTCCTCTGCCTATAAACTATGGACAATGATAGCATCTAACTCACAGAATCCTGGGATATTTAAACAAATTAATTCATAATCAGCATATAATATACCTAGTAAACAGAAAACACTCTACAAATGCTGACTATTTTGCTATGGTTGAATAACAATCATAGGTTATGTTCCTAAGCTGGCAATTTGCACAAAACGTTGGCTGTTGTTAGTTTTGGTTATTGTTGATGGGGGACAAAAAAAACCAATGTCATTTTAGCCTCAATTTCTAGAAGATGGATCATATAGTTACGAAGATGTAGGGAGGCGAGGTCTGAATGAAATCATAGGAGGTTTATGCCAAATGCAAGTTGAGAATGACCAAGGTTAGCCTCTGCTACAAGCATAAAATGTAATCTTTCCCCAGCCTTAGACTTTTTTTTAATCTTGTCATTTTCTGACCTAAGAGAGTTTAAACCACATGAGTATGGCAAAGTTGATTTCAGGAGAAACCTTAATATCATCACTTGGTGTTTGGAGGATTAATATGCCCAAAGGCCCAAGAAAGCATGGTGTTAAGCTGACAGACAGGTGGTTTTTTTGGAGAGGGGGATAAAAAATATATATGCGTAATTTATAAATCTGCTATTTGCCATGTCCCATAGACATCTCTCTACTTCTTGAGAACTTCGTTAAGAAGAAAGGCATTTAGGGTAAGTTGTAAGTGAGTCCCTTGGCCATATTATCATTTAATAACACCCTATCACACTGTGATCCCTGAGATTTATTTCACAAGGCTTTTGTGAAAACCAAGTAAGAGAATTTTCTAAAACCCTTGGCACAGTATTTGGCACATAGGAGAGGAGGCAAGTAATATGAGTTACCTTGTATTATTCTATTACTCTACTTAGAAAATGAAAGCTCAGAAAAACAGTAGTTTCTCTAAAGCCAGTCATGGCAGACTGAAACTCAAACTTAACACATGCATTTCTTACTACCTCTTTCTTATTGTGCTTCCATTTCTCTTATGTCCTGGGTGCCTTCTGAATCCTGGGTAGACCTCAGCTCAATATCCCTCACCCTGCTGCAACCAGACCTGCCTCTCCTTCCAGGCCTCTCTGCCTGTGACCCTTCCTCATTTATCAGACTGCCTTCCTCCTGGTCCTCTCCAACTGCAGCCTTTCTCAAGCCTCTCTCCTCTCCCTGTGCTTGGTAAGCTCACTGAATACCACCTTTCAGTTGTCACCCCCTTAGAACAAGTTCCCAAGTCTCTCTGTCTATTCTGAGTTCTGTGGTCCACGCAAATTGTAACCCTTCCATTAGAATTGCAGGCTACATATTTAACACTTCTTTCACTGGCACCTGTAAGTCAAAATGATGGAATCCTTACTTGCACATCCTCTACATCCATTCTCTTTCCCCATCCGCATACATCCTCTAAGATTTCCAGTTGTAATAAAGGAGCCACTCTTCTTCCTTGAGACTCAAACCCCCAGATATTCCCTTCCCTTTTTCCAGACTCCAGTCCATATATGATTTGTTGTTGTTCTAGCGTTGCAGTGACCACTATGGTAGCCACTGGCCACATGTGACTATTGAGTCCTTGAAATGCGGCTAGTTTGAGGATGCCTGGTGGTTCAGTCAGTTAAGTGTCTGACTTGGTTTTGGCTCAGGTCATGATCTCACAGGTTCCTGGGTTCAAGCCCTACAACTGGGCTTAGCACAGAGCCTGCCTGGGATTCTCTCTCTCTCTCCCTCTCTCTCTCTGCCCCTCTCCTGTTTGTGCTCTCTCTCTCTCTCAAATAAATAAACTCAAAAAAAAAAAAAAAAGAAAGAAAGAAATGTGGCTAGCTTGAATTGTGATGACGTATATGTGCTAAGTGCACATTGGATTTCACACACTTAGTGTGGTAAACAAGAATGCACAATATCCCATCAATACTTTTTTGTATTGATCACATGTTGCGATGACAATATTTTAGATATTTTGACTTACATAAAATATATTATTAAAATTAATTTCTCTTATTTTTTTTGTTTTGTTTTAATGTGGCCACCAGAAAATTTAAGTTATATGTATGGATCGCTTTATATTTCCATTGGACAGCATTGTTCTAGATCATTCTAATCTTTCTCAACATTTCTCGAATGTCTTTCATTCCAGTCTTACTATTACATCTGGCTAAAGCTTCCTGAAACTTTTCTCTGCCTGCAGTCTCCCTCCTCCACTGCCCCTCATCCGTGCTGCATTCTGTCTCCAAATCACTTTTCCTAATGAAAGGTTCAAATCAAACCATTTCTTTTGA